>NC_138037.1:23107445-23377453 GCF_964106645.2 Podarcis pityusensis | reverse complement strand
TTTGCCATTAAGAGTCATGAACAAGATTAGCATTCAAATTTGGGCTTTTAAAACAAAATGTTTGAATACATTGAACACTCCTTTCTCTCTGCTGTGTATTTACACATGAACTGGAACAAAAATACCAGTTCTGAAAGAGGCACACTATGTTAGCTCAAAAGACGTGTATAAATAGTTGCAGCTGAATGAGAAAGGTAGGAACCCTATTGTTTCAGCTCCACCAGCCATCTTGGACTATTTCTCTTTATTTTAATAATAATCTACAAAGGATTTTGCAACCTTCTATGGCAAGATGCCAGGCACTCGATTCTCCTGAAAAGCATGTTGTACTCTCAGTATGCAGAACCTGACCATGATCAACACAGGCAGATCAGAGGGTTTAACTGTGGAAAAACTTGTGCCCTAATGCTTTGAAAAAGGGTAACATTACAATGCACTTGCAGCTATTACTTTGGCTCCTTAGTTGTTGGCAGCTCCTCCTGAACAAACTGTACTGAAACAAATAGGAGCTATGCGAAAACACAGCAATGTCCAGGATAAATTCACCCCGGTGGAGCTTGTTTTAGAGATCATACTCCACGATTTCGCCATGGGGAGATCAGGGCAGCAGGAGGGATATATTTCTGCATCATCCAATACCAAAAATTGTATTCTGAAACACTAGTAACTATACAGCTGCATGAAAAATCAAGGTGTTTCCTGGGAATTTTAGATGTCACCAATATGTGGATGATGCCCAGCTCTCTCTCTGTGTTCCATTTGAGTCAGGACTTATGCCCCAAATACCTGAATGACATCTCCTCCCCTACAGACCCTCTGTGTTGATTGGCGCTGTAGTTCAAAACATAGGGAGGGCACCATATTAGTGAAGGCTGATCTAGCAGATGTGATAGCTGCAGGAAATGAACCTTCAAAGCAAAGTGACCCAGAGAACATGCAGCTAATGTTTTAAATGTCTTAAATGTAAAGTATAATTGTTTATTTGTACATTGAAATGGAAAAGAACCCTGTATATGCGCTGTATGTGCATTGCCATCTCTCGCCACAACCTGGACTCGGCATTCATCCTCTGAGGCGCTTCTTCATGTGTCTCCTGCCTGTAAGGTCCAGAGGGTGGCAACACGAGAAAGGGCCTTTTCTGCAGTGGCCCCCCATTTGTGGAATGCTCTCCCCAGGGAGGTTCATCCAATCACCTTCCTTATCTATGCTTAAATGCCAGGCAAAAACGTTCCTCTTCAACCAGGCCTTTGGCTGATTAATATTCTACAGCCTTTTAAATGTGTTTTTTTTTTTGAGGGGAGGTTGTTTTATTGTTTCTGTTTTAACATTTTATTTGTGTTTTTATCTTGTGAACTACCACTCTGTGACCTTTTCATGAAGGGCGGTATATAAATTTAATACATAAATAAAAATAAATCTCTGATCCTGCTGCCACAGCTACAATCAAAAGTTAGAGCTAGAGTAAAGGTAAAGGACCCTGGATGATAAAGTCCAGTCAAAGGCAACTATGGGGTTGCGGCGCTCATCTCACTTTCAGGCCAAGGAAGCTGGTGTTTGTCCATGGACAACTTTCCAGGTCATGTGGCCAGCATGACTAAACTGCTTCTGGTGCAACGGGACACCATGACGGAAACAAGAGCGCACAAAAACACTGTTTACCTTCCCGCAGCAGTGGTACCTATTTATCTATTTGCACTGGTGTGCTTTCAAACTGGTAGGTTGGCAGAAGCTGGGACAGAGCAACGGGAGCTCACCCTGTCGCAGGAATTCGAACTGCTGACCTTCTGATCAGCAAGCCCAAGAGGCTCAGTGGTTTAGACCACAGCGCCACCTGCATCCCAGGGCTAGAATAGACCTTCACTTACCATATTCTAGCATGGGCACCCTGAAACTGCCTGTCAAAGTGACACATATTTCACTACTACAAAGGAAATATCTTTGTCATGGAGTGTTGTGGCTTTGAAAAGTTTCTGATTAATATCATGCATACATAGTAGCAGCTTTAATATTTTATTTCAGTCCCATTGTATGTTATGCAGAATATGTAAATGTTACAACTACTTGACATCAACCAAAATGTGAACTAGGTTGCATAGGTTAGTACTTCAGGCAGCAGAAGAATGTTGCTCTAGTCCACTGAAGCATTGAGATTCACAGTGTACAGGGGCGGAAACAGGATTTAAAGCATTTCTAATAAAATATATTTTAATAGCTGGTGTTATCCTTTCGCATAACAAAAGCCAAATTATGCCAATGCATCATATGATCTCTTAAAATTACTCCCCTCCCCTGTTGAACTACAAAGTTTCCTCAATAATTTTATACTCCCAAATAAAAGTACAATTTTGCAAATTAACTCAGTATATGCATTTTTAAGCAAACGTACAAACTAAGCAGTTTTGTTATTTTTTTTTTATAAATTGCAAAAAGTAGATGAGTTCCACATCATGCTAACCAAATACAGTCAGAAAAAAATGATTCCCAGTGGTTTAGAGACATGTACATTGTAATACAGATTTGTAATGATACAGCAGATAATTTATGATCTCTCTAAATAAAATGTTTCTGTTGCAACTTGATTACATCATAAATACAATATGCAATTTCTATATATTGGACAAAAAAAGCATATGAAATTCATTTGAACATCCTGTAAGTAGTACAGGCAGTTTCAGAAGAAAATATAACTCCAAATATTTATCCCAGGGGGATTCAAAGTTTGAGGTGCTTGGAGGCACATTCGTGCTTCAGAAAGACCCATATACAGAGCTAAAGTTCTGCTTGCTCTTTTTCATATGAAGATGATTTCATGAGTTTGGCTATTATGAATTGTTATGTTTTTGCTGGAAGAACAATCAGAGACTTAACAAAAAGGTCTCAGCATTCCTCAGTGACCCTAATCATCTGACTATGATTGCCAGATCTTGAAATCACAAACTCTAGCAACTGGGCTGGGTCTCAGATTAGAACTCTCTGGCCCGAGATAGAAACCTACAGCAGGTCTGGTAAGCAAACCTCAAAAATGGCACAGTATTCACTTAAGGTTTACAGCTTTACAAGAGAAAAAGTAATAGTCCTTCCTCTCATTGTTCTAGCAACTAGCCCTGAAACAATCAACCTTGTCAGGCTCATTTTATGGTGTTTGAACCAAATTTTGGGGAACAGAGAGACAGCTTGAAACAAGTCTGAATTTGGAAAGCGTCATAGGCAAACAGAGGCAGAAAACCTGGTGAATTTTAGCTACAGTTAACTAAAACTGAGCTGCAACGGTTTTTTATCTGGGAATCTGATGCAGAATTTGTAACTGTGCAGTCTGCAATAGAATCTGATTCCTTCCAACATCTGATGCATGTTCCCTCGTTGGAAAAAAAGCATACCTCTGTAAGCTAGAAGTGAAGAATTTGTGGCCCTGCAGATGTTGTTGGCAGCGGCGTAGCGTGAGTTGTCAGCACCCGGGGCAAGGCAAGTAATTTGCGCCCCCCCCAACCCCTAACCTGCCGATCTGAGTCGAGTTGCTGCTGGCGCTGCCGCCCAAACCACGCCGCTTGCCCGGAGGAGGAGGGGGGCAGAGAGGCGAGGAAAATGCAACATGGCCCAGCAGCTGCAGCAGCAGCAGCGGAGGCGGGGCTGTGAGGAGGGGCTGCCTGGCACGTCCTCCGCGGCCCTGACGCGCGGGGCTGAGAGCCGCTGCCTGCCGGACGCCTTCAGCCCGGGCGCGCGCACAGCTCGTCGGTTCCACGAGACATGGGGCTCTGCTACAGCCTGCGCCCGAGGCTCTTCGGCGACTCCGGAGGCAGCGAGCGCGCCCCCCCCCAGATGTTGCGCCCGGTGCGGCCGGCCCCCCTGGCACCCCCCACGCTACGCCACTGGTTGTTGGTCAATGGTCAGGGGTGATGGGAGCTGGAGTCTAGCAACATCTGGAGGGTGACGATTCCCCATCCCTGCTTCCAGACTTACAGTCATTTGGGATAGGGGGAAGCATATTGCAGAATATGAAGCTGCCTGACACCAAGAAAGATACTTGACCCATCTAAACCAGTGCTGTAATTGGAAGCAGTTCTTCAAATTCTCAGGCACATCTTTCATACCTGGAATTCTTTTAATCGCAGCTGCAAACTATAGAACCTGGACCTTTCATAAAAACCATGTGCTCCATAATGAACAGTTCATTCTTCCAAGCAGTATTTTACACTAAAAAGTACCGTATTTTTTGCTCTATAAGACTCACTTTTTCCCCTCCTAAAAAGTAAGGGGAAATGTGTGTGCGTCTTATGGAGCGAATGCAGGCTGCGCAGCTATCACAGAAGCCAGAACAGCAAGAGGGATCGCTGTGCAGTGAAAGTAGCAATCCCTCTTGCTGTTCTGGCTTCTGTGATAGCTGCGCACAGAACAGCGATCCCTCTTGCTGTTCTGGCTTCCGAGATTCAGATTTTTTTTTCTTCTTGTTTTCCTCCTCCAAAAACTAGGTGCGTCTTGTGGTCTGGTGCGTCTTATAGAGCGAAAAATACAGTAGCTTCTTGGGCCAACAGCAGCATATGAAGCTCTGACTACATGCATCGGTTTCATCTCCTTGTCTATCTCCTACCTCTGAATCTCAGCCTAGAGAAGAATTGGCAAGGCATTGTTAAGAGCTTCATAAATTTTAATTCAGAAGTTTGCATTTGTTAGCAGAAAACACTGCTAGGTCGGAAGAGTTCGATGCTACTGATTGGGTTTCAACTATTTAATTATTAACTAAAGTTTATCCAGTAGTTAACGGTATAATGTCATTTCTAACACCTAAAATCTAACAGCTCTTATTAACTAACGGCTAAACTACATTCTTCCCAACTTCTGTGTTTGCAATTGTTTTAGAAAGAAGAGTAAAATTTCAGGTATTGTCCAGTACAAGGCGAAACACCCAAAAGAATTAAAAATGCTTTTCACCTCTCTAGAAAATGTCTTCATAGTTTGAGCACATTGAATTCTAGTTTTCAAAAGGATACTTTTTATGTAGCCTCATTTTGTGGGGGTGGAATTCAGTTATGAATGTGCACAGTGGAAGTCATAAGGGCTACATCATACATTATTAGACAGCCTTTGCAGCTGCCTTCCTGACCATTGGCCTTGCTGTCTAGAGTTGATGGGCATTGTAGTCCACAACATCTATAGGACAGCAGGCTGAGGAAGCCTCTTATAGCATAGTTGCCACTGGAATCCATTTCTGCGTGGCAGAGTTTAATCTGAAGGCTGCAGTATCTGGAAGTACCCATCTGCACCACGACTTTATGAGGGAGGTGGTGCATGAGTTTCCATGTGATTTGTGGGTTTTCCAAAAATCTGAGTCACTAAATAAGTGTCACAACCCTATGAATAATCCACAATAGGTGAGATCCAGTGGCAACCACACTGCTTGTGTATGAAACTGTATGAAACTGCATTCATTTATATGCAGCATGGTGCACCAGCTCAAAAACTGCATTAAAGGTTTGAATAAATGCCATAAACATTTTGCAGTGGGACAGTTCTCTTTGAAAAACAATTACCAGTACCTTGTTTCAGGGTTTTTTTAAAATTACAACAGGCAAATAAAGATGGCATTCATCCTTGCAATTTAATATCACATGTAATAATGTCACAGACTGCATATGCATGTTGTTTGCACAAATATGGGTATTGCAGACAATTTCCTTTACTTAATGAGAAACTATTTTGACAGCACTGCTTGCCAACATGGAGGTGGTTGAATGAAGGGACTGAAAGTGCAAGTAGATAAATAGGTACCACTGCTCTGGTTCGCCAGAAGCGGCTTAGTCCTGCTGGCCACATGACCCGGAAGCTGTACGTCGGCTCCCTCGGCCAATAAAGCGAGATGAGCGCCGCAACCCCAGAGTCGTCCGTGACTGGACCTAGCGGTCAGGGGTCCCCTTTACCTTTACCTTACAACATTACAATATTCGGCATAAGGTAAAAGTAAAGGTTTCCAGGGCAAAACTCCCCACATATTCCTTCAAAACTCGCCACATATAAACTGAATTGGCATGGTCTCATGAGTAGATTGGTCCATCTCATCTTGTGAACACTTGAATCAGGCATGACAGTCTTTTTATTAACACCAATCTGAAGTCCATGCTCTGGCCCAATGAATAGCTAAATGGCCTGAACTGCCCAGGTCAAACTGAGGGCATTCTATGGCTACCACTCTCACAGAAAAATGGCCAGGAGACAAAACAGCTGCTGGTCTGATGGAAAAAATGGTTTATTTTCCTTCTCTTGGGTAAAGCAGAATAATAGAAATGAAGAGTTTTCTATTCTTTAACTTCTGTACTTATGAGTTACTTACTATGTTCGAGATGTTATGCTAGAGACATTGTCCTCTGACATCTGAGAACAAAACTCTCTAAAAGCAGTTGAAATATACTTCCCTTAGACAATTAAAAAATAATAATATGCACAATACAATCGACGCAGCATACCTTCAAAGGTCAACTTCAGTAATTCATACCATTAGCAAAATACAATGTAGCCCTTAGACACCAATCTATGTAAATAACAATCTATTTAAAAAACATCTTACTTGGGGGTTTACATTTCCCTCTCTCTGACCTGGATCTTTTTTTAAACACACATACACCCACACCAGTCCTGATTTTATTTGTATGGAGGAAAAACAAGAGATAAATGGTCATAAATATCCATACTTTGAGTACCTAGAAAAATATATTCTTCCCATACCTCCCCTTTTCATAATATGTTGGATACTATAAATGCAGAATGGAAGTAACTTATATTGGTACTGATTTTTATTTTTTATTTTTGCATAAACAATTAGGAATATGTCTCAGCAAATTTGTTTTCATGCACTACTTGCTGGGCTGGAAGAAATGCACTGGTTCAGGGGATAAATTCTGACAACTAAACTCATTGTATTTCCCTTTTGCTCTTTCATTTTTTTTACCTTGTGTTAATAATAATTGGCTTGATCCAAACATTCCCTTCAACTGACAGAATGCATCTTCCATCAAATGAGTCTTTCCATCAAAGGAAGGAAGCCTTTGGACCCTTTAAAAAATATCATTTTTTAAAAAGAAAACAGGAAATAATGGTTTTGTATTTTTTACCTTGTGGGAAGACAAAGTTTCTCAGGTGGATGCCATGCTGCAATTATTGAGTAAATCCTTGAGTTATATTCACAAAGCTAGAAATTTACTAAATATCTAATAATCTTTTTCTTGAACTAAGCCTCTGGAAAAAAATCACATTCTTTGCCAGTCAAGTCCCAAATCCAAGCCCCAATTCATGAAGTAACCCCTACCACCAATCCATGTATACCAGGGATGGAAATGTGGCTGTCCAGATGTGGCTGGACTCCAGTTCCCTTCATCCCTGGCCAAAACATCTGGAAGGCTACATATTTGCCATCCCTGCACAGAACCATTACACGTAAAGGGTACAATTATATGTCATTGCAAAGTTCTCAGGACAGACCATTACAACAACAAAAAATAGATATATGTGTTTTGAAGACAGTGCTTTGAAGACAGTCATTTCTATACAAACAGTGTTAATACAAGGGGAAATAGAAAAGGTTGGAATTAACAAAATAGAAAATGCACTCTAAAATTGTTTCTAACTGTGCAAAAAGGCACAGCTATTGTCATGGAGATCATTCACAACTGGTAGTTTGGGAGGACTAACATGAATTGGGACTATGGATGAGAGAAAATGAAAGCTTCAGGGAAAAATACAGTAGACTGGACAGCTGTGTGTCAGGAAGTTTCCGGCATTAAGTACAAGATACATTTTGTTTAAGGCTGCCAGGCAGTTGTAAGCAACTTCTGAGCATGTCATTTATCACAACAACAAAAGATTTGTTCTGTTAACTTGGATTTTTAATTACTCGGACCTTAACACCAAGGTATAACCTCTTACAATTTCAAAGTCACACAATAAAAAATACCAGCTGCTTTGCGATTAAAACTTAAGTGGGAAATGCAGCCTACTGTAAAGGCAGAAACCTATTTGGGAGCTAATTAATAGAAACCTTTACATGATTACAAGCACCAGGTTTCCACCAGCAAGTTTGTTTTTCTATATCTGTTTAAGCAGCACACTTTGGGAAGTCAGTGCTTCTTGGACTTGTTAGAGGAATTGTGTGTTGACTTCCAGAAAGGAGCACTGATTGTTAACATTAACAGGGAAGTAATGAAGATGTGGTCTTAAAAGTACGTTTGTAAAGCTTAAGTAAATCAAAATAAAGCTCAGAAGTACTAACGGTGAGTATTAATTAACAAACTCAATGTAATTTGCTGGAAGCATTCCAGTTTTCCCAGTTCTCTGAACAGTACCATACATCCAACCATCGTCAATTGGTTGCACATTGATGATGTAATCACCATCCCTGAATGAAACTTCATCTTCATCTTGGGCACTATAGTCATACATTGCTCTATATGTTCTCTGTGAAAAGAAAGGGGAGGGGAGTCCATTAAACACAATTCACAGACTTTCCAACAAACCAGTCTCTACAAACCTACATTATATGTCACCAGCAATGCAGGTTGTATAGATCAGCAAACTTTCAAATTGCTAAGAAATTATTCTTCATGGAACTAGGGATAGTCTTGAGTATGCAGCCCTGAATATTAGAAACTCTTTTGAAATATGGATTGTCACTTGCCTGGTCGTCATAAAATAAGCTAAGATATCCATATTCAGGGAGAATACCATTGGTATGAACTGGCACTTAAAAAGTACACAATATACCATACCAATTACACGTCACAATACTCTATATCAGGCAAATTCAATGATCAACTATATTGTTAGGAGGATTTTCACCCTTTTCCTGCCATTAATTGTACTGTATATAACCACACATAGTACACATAGATATGTACACATTTGGGGTGTGGGAGTGGGGAGAGAGATAAATTATTGTTGGGGAGTTTTTTAGATATTCACCATAAAGATGTGGTCACATTTGCTAGCTAAACTTAGTGATCAGTATTTCAAAATGTATTCTTAAGCAACCACAATTTACTAAACACATTTATGCCAACCTACTTATGGAAGATTCATCTGTTGGGAGCCGCCCAGGCCGCCCAGATTGGCTGGGGCAACCCAGTCACATGGGTGGCTTATTATTATTATTATTATTATTATTATTATTATTATTATTATTATTATTATTCCACCCAAGATTCTATGAGCTTGTCCACACTTCTGCTTGTGCAGCTGCTTTAACCTGGTTTTTCTGCAGATATTTGTTCCAATTCAGCAGTAAAGAGTGGGTTTTCCCGGGGGAAATGGCAAGACAAATGAAAAACTGCTCAGATCCGTGCCAAAAAAGTATGGGAGAAGTGGACGTATGGATGGGTCCTATGATGCATTTCGCAGTGGAAATGCTTGCAGCAATATTTCATTGTTTACAGAAAGCTTTTAACTCAGAGTTTGAAGATCCAGGCAATTTTACACATTTATTCACTGCAGTGAATTTATTCAAAGCAGTTTATGGTAGGTTTTTGGTAGTGTTTTAATCCATCATTCTTCATCAAGCTGAGGTTGTGTTGTTGTTTTTAAGTGTCAGTTTCCAGCCATATGCCAGAAACATCAAGAGATATTCAGAATATCAAATACTGTATTAGAAGGTGTGGGAATGCGATTCTTTACTGTATCTTATGATTCTGGGACAGCCTTTGCCAACCTGATGCCCCATGATTCCTATCAGCTCCAGACAGCATAGCCACACTGTGAAAAACTTCTAAAACTTTTTAGAAGCTTATTATGATCTGGGTGTAACTGAGAAACAAAGCTCAAAGTTCTACATGTAATTACATAAGGCAGCTGTCAGGGGAAATCTCCACCATAATTCAATTACAATGTAGTAATTTAGCTATAGCATAGATTGTAATATGTAATTGAGATTTGTACTCCTTTAATGTCTTAAACAGGTCCGTTACCAAAAAAAAAAATTAAGTTTGCTCAGGTTAAGTTTAGAGAACATGTTTATAGCCCATGTGAAAAAGTGCAAGATAAAGGTTTTTTTAAGACAGGCTCAGTTATAGAGGAAAGAGGGAAAATAATTGTGTTTGCAGGAGAGAGGCTGCTGTGAAAAGGATTAATTATTTAACTCAATACTCACCAAGGTAGCTGAATGTGGCTGTGAATGCATTGATCTCATAGACGACA
Source organism: Podarcis pityusensis (assembly GCF_964106645.2). Taxonomy (NCBI): domain Eukaryota; kingdom Metazoa; phylum Chordata; class Lepidosauria; order Squamata; family Lacertidae; genus Podarcis; species Podarcis pityusensis. Next base: position 23,367,283 of record NC_138037.1, on the reverse strand, counting down.
CACTAGTCTGGTGCATGTAACCATATCCTTGGGGCTGACTTTGTTGATAGGCACCCGGAAGTACAGGGGCTGCATGGCAAAAGAAACATAAATGAATTACTACAAGGGAACATTCTATTGTCATTTATTAAGTGAAGTGGTGCTTTCTTCTCCCTTTACAACATCTGCAGGAGTTGGTTTCCTCAGTAGGAACTGGAGTAAGCAGAAAGAGCTTCTGTATACACAAATAAAGCTTGTCTTAGATAGAAAAACTAACTTTAAAAATTGTTGGGGGACTCCCCAAGCACACACTGACACCCCAAACTTGGCAGATGCAAGGAAAAGTGTAATTTACTCAAGGTTATATTGCTATCTGAATCAAGAGAAAAGCAGCACAAATTGGCCCTGTAAGAGTGAACAAAAAACAACAACAAAAACAAAGTTAAGTGAAAACATTCCATAGTTAATGTCACATACCAATGTTGTGTTGTCTACAATTCCACTTCAAAAGAGCTGCACCCCCTTGAATTTTTTATTCTATGAAGCAGTACTTGTTTACAATCTATGGCTACATACCCCAACATGAAAATCAAAGGTTGGTAGATGTGGTTCTGGCCTCACAACCTTCCTACATCTTGCTGATCAACTACCCAGAGAGTCATAAGAGGTGCATTCACACCTCTCTTCGCAGACAGAGTTCACTTCAGCAGTAAAGGAAATTACTTCTGTGCTGTCTACACTACAAATGCAGTGGGCAGCAAACAACTCATATTCACTTTGGGACCAGGGTTCTGCTAAAACCTAAAATTATATTAGGTGGGGAAAAACAATTGTTATCAAGGTATCCAAAAGCGCATCAAAAGGTCTCCAAATTCTCTGACCCAAAGTAGGATATCTGTTCCCGAGTTCTTTGGATGTAGGTTAAACCAGAGGTAGCCAACATAGTTACTTCCAGATGTTGTCGGACTCTGTTCCCATTATCCCTAAGCATTGGCCATATTGGATGGGGCTGGTGGGAGTTGGTGTCCAACAAAATCTGGAGAGCACACGTTGGCTACCTCTGGATTAGATATTATGGAGACATGAGGATGCTGTCATTTTGGCACCAGTGGGCCCAGTCCTCCCCATTCCTGCAGAAGGATCTAGGTTGCCCTTCTAAAGTGGAGTGACATTGTGTTGTGATTTTATCTTCCTCCATTTATTGATTGGGTAAAAATACACACAAAGGTGGTCCATACGAAACATGTTGGTCCATACGAAACAAATGTCCTAAATCTGCTGTTGGGTTATTGGGACCAATCAAAATGTCACAAAATAGTAGCAAGCTTTTGAGTTGTGGAGAACATTTTATCAAGCAAGATGTTGCCCAAAGCAGCGGGGGGGGGGGGGGACAGTGTAAGGGAAGGACAAAAATTAGCCTGCGTTTTATAGTCACAAGGTCAGGGAGAGAGATATCCCTGGCATATCCCATGCCAAGGATATGTCTCTTTAAGACATACAACTTCTCTAGTATCATTTTCCTTTTAAGCAGGGATGTCATGTCTTCCCAAATACTTTTTCATCTACAATCTGAGCAACCGATTGGAAGATGTGATCAAGTGGTGAAGCCGAGAAATTTCTGCAGTAATGAACACTAATCTCTGTTTCCTGTATGCATGCAAATCAGTATGTGCAACTCAGGCCCACATGCAGCTAAACTTACTGGTTGCAATGAACAATTATCACTCTAAAGAACATTTGCACAAGTGGCCATTATTTCTTTGCTCCCCACCTGCAATTCTATACAGACCCAACATACTGCTCCTGTACCCAAGGCAACCCTATGTCTGTGAGTTATAGGCATTCATAGGTTAGCTAGATCTTTCATGTTTGTTCGTTTGTTTGTTTGTTTGTTTGTTTGTTTGTTTGTTTGTGAGGTGTCCTTCTGCCTTTTGCGTTTGATCGCTTAGCTCTAATGAAAACTTTCTTAAACTTAGTAGGTCACACACTACATACATGTGCCCACAGGGAACTTGCAGGAAAGCAAGCAGTCCTGCTCCCAAAGAGATGCAGAGCTGCCGGCTGAATGTTCCATTGCCCAGGGCAAATAACAAGCTCAGAGTACTCCTACCCGAGGGTGTGCAAGTCACAGGCAGCACTATACCTGGCCCCATCCTAAGGCAGCTCAGCAGGAAGGAACTGCTTGTCAATTCATCACAGTCCACTTTAAACTCAGTTCCAAAGGGGAGTTTGGCATGAAAAGTGGCAATGTTGCATCATGCGGTATAAGCTGCAGATAATACTACCCAGGATGCATAGAGCCTTCCACATCCCAGCAGACTGCATAGCGTCTAACCTTGATGTTAGGCAGTCAATGCTGGATTTGGTTCATGAAGAGTCCCTCGTGGTGGAGGGATCATCACTGCAGGTGTCCTTATTTAACCTTGCCCTGTAGATATTATTTTATCTATTGCTCAAGACCTTTCTATCCCGCCTGCCTGAAGTCCTATTGACATTCCCATTCCGACGGTATAAACCTTACGTAAAAAAAAAAAAGAAATTTTAAAGATCGTTGGTCTTTCCAAGACAGAATACTTTACTATGCAAAACCTTTTTAATTATATGAGCTCTTTCCCCACGCAGTAAAATCTTCCCCATTTTTCCGAAAAATAACAAAGCCATTACAAATTGCTAGGTTTTTACACATGGTTAAATAAGAAAACAATAACAAAAGACTGCTGTATCATAAAAGCTCCTTGCTCCATTAAGTATGATTAAAAAGTGGTTTGGTTTTAATTATCTACTCAACTAGAAAATCTGATGGAATCTTAACTTTCCTTTTATGACTTACTTTCTTTTCACTATGCATCTCAACAGGAAATGCACTGAAATGAACCATGAAGTATATATAATCTAATTGTATAATAGTTGCAAAATCATAAAGCCTGGAAAGTAACAATTTGAACAAAGAGATCCTTTGATCTACAAAACCATTTATAAAATATTCTAATATTAGAACCTACTAAACAGGCCAGCTAGAAACCCTTTATGTGTCTGAATGGGGGAATGTTTGCCGCTTTATTACATAAATGCATACAGATTCCATTAGGCTGAGAAGTCTTGCCTACCCAACCCCTTTCGCTTATGTATAGGTAGCTCATAAAATATCATATACAAGATGCACCATCCATGGGACCACAATGCAGTCGCTACATTAATGGAAACATGTGTACTATTATATATATTCAAAATTCTGTGGTAGCCCCCCTAACTGAAAAGTTCTCTCGGGATGGTTTTATTCTCCTTAATTTCATTGTTGGTTTTTGGCACTTTTTATAATTTTGCATTCCTTTGTATTTGTGCCTTACAACAAAGGGATACTTCTCAGACTTAGTTCACTGGAACTGCAAAACATTTGATAGTGGCTGGATCTCTCTCATATATATTCATATATATATACACACACACACACACACACACACACACACAAATATATATATTTGAATCACAACTTATGTCAACTACAACTGAAGAAAAGTATTCAGGACTTTACAGAAATATAGTAAGCAAGATAACTCATGATGGGAGAGGACCTTCTTTTCAGATTAACACATTTATTTTAACATTGGTGTTTCATAATAGAAAATACATAGTTTGTCACTAATGGGCTTGAACTTGGCAAATTTCAGAGACCCAAATATTAAATTCCAAATAAGAAACACATAGTTGTCAGATGCTAATGGGAGTGCTAAAGCTATTCAGTTTTAAGACGAAATACCTCCCTGAAATGACAAGGCATAGTTTAAATGGCCTGGAAATATAGTCAAGAAGAATAGAAGATTGCAATGAATATTTCATAGACATATTTAAGTGTAATGCAAAATCCACTTTAAAGCACAGACACAACAACAAGCATGCTTATTAAGCTCTCCATGTATATTCATTTAAGGAAATGGTTGGCAACTTCGTTCAGAACACTGGCATGAAGATCGAATGAGCTGGGACTTTGCCAACATATACCAGAATTCCAATAAAAGCATGCAAGAAACACAGGGAAGCCTGAACTATCAATCCTCAGTCTACAAGTTGCCCTGTGATAATGTGTGTTAAGAATGTAAGGATGTGATTTACAGTGGAGCACAAACCTTTAATTTAAATGATCAGGGGCCCTGCAATTGAACACAATAGCAGAAAGCATAAAATAATTCAAGACTTGGGTACTTGCCTCTCTCAGTGACTTAGATGCTGTGTACTCCTACAAAACACCCAACACAATACAGAATATACACATAGACAGACATACACAAACACATATGGTGTGGGTGTAGGACTGAGCACCATAACTGCTTGTAATACTGTGCTGGCATCCTAAATCAACTGAAACATTGCACCTCTTGCTGTGTAATAGCAGTACAGATCAGTCACATAGCAAAGACCATGAACACCTTTCAAACACAGTTGACCAAAACTGCATTAGACAGCCCCGGTCTCTATCTTCTCCTCACACTATCCAATGAGCTTGTACATGGGACAAAGGCATTAAATAGACTGGCCCCCTTCCTTCCCCCACCTCCCTACTTAAAGTCACATATTTGAAGCTATTTGCACTCTGCACAACTGAAGTCAGAGGTGGACGAGCTTCAATAAAACAAAAACAAAAACATTTATTTAACAAGTATGTTAATAGCTAACCAAGAAGAGGCATTAAGACCTGTGAATCAAACACTGCATGCAAAAAAAAAAACACAAACCAAAATCTTACTGGCTATTTCAAGGGCTCTTTGACGTTAATCAAAATACTTCTCTTACACAGCTGTTTGTTTACTGGGCAAACAAAGGTTGCTGAGTTAACCTGGAGATGTGCAAGGAAACAGGCACACTGTGACTGTTAATCAGAAGGGAACAGAGGACATCTATGGGTACCTCCTTCGTTAGATGGCCTTGTTACCTCACTGGAACAAGAAAACATAGAGCCCTCTGATTTGTCATCTCCAACGCCAGAAGTACTGGTAGAACGGAAATGCTGTTTACTGTAACGTCTTGCTTTTTCTACGAGGGGAAACACAATACTGCAGTAAATAGCTATAGGACAGATGAGTAAAAAGTAAGAGAGAGCTTCTTTATTTGTTTGTTTTTATTCAAATAACAGGGCTGACAACTTGGGTACTTCCCATGCTAGCAACATCTTGTGCAAAGCTGCCCCAAGATACTAATAACTGGAATCTATGAGCTCACTAAAATGTGCAAGTAGGGAAAACTGTTTGCACAGGAATGCTGCTATTGGATTCTGACTAGGGCCATGCACAGACTGTTCCCACAAATACTGGTACAGCTGTGACCAGTGGTGCCAACTTGAATACAGTATTGGGAAGGCCAGGTAAGCCCCACCCCGCATAATCAATCCCATTTAACCACAGAATCAAGGCAGCTGATAGAAAACCCACAAGACCTATCACCAACTTTAAATTGCATTCTGGATCTTTCTATAAGCCAAGCCATGTGATCCATAGCAAAAATTAAACTAACCATTGTCGTGATATTAAATAAATTTCATAATTGGAATAAACATCCAGTGCTTAAATTAGACAGTAGTGGGCATTAGATCTGCAGCCTTTAGGCCAGCCCAGACATCAGTAAATTGCCTCAGGAAACACAAACATGTGGAGTAAATGAAGCCTCACTCAGTGAATTAGTGCACAGGCCACCCCATTAAAAAAATTGCTTCTGTGCTCACACAAATCAGTTCTGAAAAGCAGCAACTACATCGTTAGATGGGCTGGTCAAATATTACTTGACTACAATCAAGCACTGGAGAAAATCATGAGTTAAACAATACCCGAAAGCATATGTAGACTCCTAGACTGAATATTATCTTCCAAAGGGTCAATGTCGAAGATGGAGCCAGGATCTGTGCGCCAAACTTTGAGGTCTTTCCCAAAAAGAAACAGTAAGACGATTGGGGGAAGAAAGTAAAAGCACAAAGATGTTATCAGGGAAGACATAAATAATGCCTGGGGGGCACGGAGATGGGTTTTACCATGGATTTGACCATGGGAAAAATAACATTTGAAAAAGTGTGAGATATGAGTTGTGGCTTCATAGTTTCATAAATACTATCCAACATTGCAGAAATAACTTTACGCGATTCTTAGTGTGGTACTGAAGGAAAAGAATGAATGCATCTCATTTTCATTTCAATGCACAGGTCAGCACTTATAGTTTGCAAATAAAAATACCACGACTTTTCCAACAATAAAAATCTCATCATACCAGGTATTAAAATCATGGAGCTGAATTCCTTTTCTGCTAATCTACGTGAAAAAGTCAAATGGCAATTTCTTCAGTGATTACTTTCATTTTTTTAAAAGAAAGTTAAGAATGTTAATAATTGGCTGCTCATATTAACAATTTAAGTACTTTTTATATTGTCTCTCTCTCTTTCTTTACCTTTCAGCCTTTGTAGAGCAAATTAATGTTTGATTAAAATACCTTTCATCTTATCATCTGTTCTGTTAATTACTATACTCATTACTTCAGAGGTGACTGCAATCAGGAATTCTGCGGCAGACAATTATCGCCTGATAACCCAAAACTGACCTATCATTTTAATCTTAAGAAAGAATTGCATGTTGAAACAAAGGTACAAAACATCAAATACAGATAACACTGCAACTAGACAGAACAAGATAGCTAGAAAAGTAAATAAATAACACAGCAAGATTATTCTGCAGAGCTGGCCCACCTAATATATTTGGGTCAGTAAAGCACAGAGTAGAAACTTACCCACAATTATTCCAGGTCTCCTGTCCATTTCAACTATATGTGGGTGGACACCTTTGTAGGCAGCATCACTAACCACCTGGGTATTTCTTCTCACCCGTTCAGTCACAGGATCATCCACTATTGGAGTGAAACCTCTGCCTTTCGTCTTCTCAAAATCTTCATGGTATTTGACCTGGAGAGGGGTGGGAAGATTATTATTTTCTAGTCCAATGACAAGGTGTATTGAGAGCTGTAGAAGATAGGCACTGTCACCATTATTTTTCTTGGGCACTGACATTTTTGCTTATTTCAAGCTGCTAACCACTGCCATGCAATTGTTCCTTGCCATTACAAGGCCCAATAGAAGTGCAATTCCCATTGTCGTCGCTGGTTTTGTTTTTTTAAGGTAATTACTTTTTGTATACAGATAAAAAGTCGCATGCAGTCTATTGCATTTAGTGTTACATTCACATGCAAATGATGGTGCTAAACCCTTCAAAATCATCTTACATTTCATTCAATTTCAGTTGTAGAAAGCACAAATGCTCCATATCAATACGTTAGGATAAAATTTCAAATTAGTATGACTTTTCAAGGTATCGCAGATATCGATATGCTTTTTAAAAGCCTCCCTCCCCCATTCCTCACATACGGTCATATACACAGCACACTCACACATACACAATCCTTCAGGCAAAGGCAATCAGAGCAACCAAATTCAGAATTCTACTTGCACACACAAATCAAAAACATGCACAGGCACAAGGCAGTGTGTGTGTGTGTGTGTATCACCCTCTCCAGTTAAAATCTGCAATGCTGGAACAGAGAGGAACCACGTGAAGTGTCTTTAAGAAGCCACACGAGTGAATGGTTAGGGAAGTCGTTTTATTAGTATAGCAATATGCAACATTTAAATGCAGTTAGCAAACCCCCATCCCAAGAACCACTGTGTAAGGGGGAAAACTCAGTCCAGACTTTAGCGCACCGTGCTAGTTACCTAGATTAATGAAGGGTTCAATCCAATCCAATCTACAGCTACTGTTCTTCAGAACACACTAGCTATGTGAAAAATGTACCCTACCATTGAGATGTTGTTTTGTGTCTCTTTGACATGCCTCAGCTCAGGTGTGTCTACAATCATACTAGGTCTACCTTTCATCTGTTGCTGATCTCGGCTGTACTTGACCTGCAAAAGACAGCACATGGATTTTTCGAGTGTGCACAACTTGACAGGAAAATCATGCTTAATGTCACGCGCAACTGATATTCTTTTACCATTCTATTCCAAAATGAATAGGCATTGTGGAGATGTGGTAATGTGCATTGCACTGGTCTGCCCGTTCAAAGTCATCGACCCTCACTACAATTCCTAACCGACTAGTTAATAATGAATGATACAAAAAATGTAAGATTGTACTTTAGTAAACATTGGCAAAGTCATTAAAAAACAAAGTGGAGAAATAAGAAAAACACACATGAAACCTACTGCTTCATTATTAGCAGTCACTAGGATAAATACACATTTCTATAGTACTCTTAAAGATTCAAAATTAATTTATTAAGGACATGATTTGTTAAGGGCATGATGCACTCATCCCAGAAAGGTTAAATTCTTTATTAATCCAAAACAATAAAAAGAAACAAGGAAAAACAAAGGACTTGCCGAGCTGATAATTTCTTGATTCTTCTTGACTCTCTCCATCTCAGGAGTGACACTGACAGCAGTTGCTTTACCAGGTTGCACTTTATAGTAAGCCTATTAATTTCGGATATATATAAATAACATTGCAACTGAACAATGATAAATAGGGCACCTGGTGTTTAAATTCCAAATGTTCTAATTAGTTTCGTATTTAAGGCTGTATGCTGAAGCATAACGTAATTATTTATTTGTATTTCATTGGTAAAATATGTGCAAAGAGAAGCATTACTAACTTTAACATAATTTGCTCTAAGGTATATTAGTGCTACTGCTGCTGTACAGTCTCCATTTGGTTCAACAGGGATTTTTACTGCAGTTACAGGGCTGGTGCACAAAAAGGGAAAGGAAGTTTAAAAACTGACACATATTCCCTAAAATAGATCAAACAATAGATCTATCCTCTTTCGACAATATTAAGTGCAGGTTGGAAATTTGTTTCATTTCAGCGTTTACGATATAAAGTCAAACATTCTGATGATGTCAGAAGGATATCATAAGAAGTTGCAAAACTGGGTGTTAGACTGAGACTCCTCAAGAAGTACTGCAGAGACAGAAATATACAAGAAAAAGGACACTTCATGCATATATAATCAGGGGATAGAATCGTAGAACTGCAGAGTTGGAAGGGACCACGGTGAGAATCTAGTCCAACCCCTCTGCAATGCAGGAATCTTTCACCTAACATGGGGCTCGAACCCACAACCCAGAGATTAAGAGTTACATGCATATATTAAGAGGCTGGGCTTTCCCCCGCTCTTTTGTAAATACAGTAGCTCCTGAACTGGGAGAATGAAAGAAAGGGAGAGTGCTTAACTCTTCCTGTGTCCGCTGCTTCTTTGCTCCAAAGGGTTTGCCCCCAGGGTTTCAAATGCAGGTGGGCTGGGGAATCTGACTGATGCTGAATTATGATATATTTCACTTGGAATGTCAGTTTTATAGTTCTATTTTTGTTTGTTGTTTTTTAGTACAGTGCATTTCCACAACAATAACAACAGCAATAATAAAAATTCGCACAAAGGAGCGTCTGTTTTTAAAAAAACTTACTGCGCTAATATTTTGCTGGTTTTTCTTTACTCGTTCAATCTCTGGAGTCTCTGTTACTGCTGTACCAGCTCCTATCACTTTCTTGTACAACACCTTCATTGAACAATAGAAAAATAATTATGAAGGTATGCTTCCTGGCACAAGTTTGCAACAACAGGCAATGTTCCAAATACTAAAGTATACCGCCTCTTTTGTTTTAGCTTCCCATAAACTAAATCACCACAAGAACTAATAAACTCATTTTATTTACTGGAACCTCATATGAAAAGAGTGCACATTGGGAAAGGCCATAACAGGTAGCATACTTCACAGTGATATCCACAGATGTTTAAGGTTTAATTGTCCTGGCTCTTAGCATCTGATAAAGGTTGAGCACTTTCCCGTATGCCTGTTCTTGTAGCCCTTTAAAAAGAGTGCAGGGCTACCCTCACCTCCATCACAGCATCCCACCACTTAAAGACTAATAAATTTATTATAGTATAAACCAACAATGGAGTAGAGTGCACTTCATACTTTCTCTGATCCATAAAAGCTGACGCCATAATAAATTTGGCTCCATTGAATTCAGTGGGGTTTAAGTCCACATAACTCTGTAGAAGACTGCACTGCTCAAAAAAAAATTGTTGCATTGCTACCTTTTCCCACAGTACTGTGAAAATTATTGTTGCAATTATTATTATTTATTAAACTTCTATACCTCCCTTCATCTGAAGATCACAGGGCAGTTTACAATATTTTTTAAAAATTACATACCATGATAACAAACAATAACAAACAATAACAATAACCACCCGCCAACAGGAATGGTACAACCTTTACCAACGAGGGTATGCAACAGGCTTGGGGACAATGAACGGCACATTTTTCATTGTGCCCTGGGACACAAGAGAGTTCATTTGATGTTGAACTTTGTTAAGAGTTTCCCTTAAAATTTGGATTGTTGCTACTTACAGCACTGATATTTCTCTGTGTGTTTTTAATTCTCTCGATTTCAGGAGTGTCTGGAACAGCAGAGTAGGAGCACAGCATCTTCTCTGCTTCATCTTTGTACTTTTTCTACAAAATAGCAAGCCCAGCCAGATGGGTGGGGTATAAATAATAAAATTATTAGTATGTGTCAAAATAAGTATGTATGTATTAAGCAATTAAACAACTAAATAGGCTTAAATATGTGTAAGCCTACTTTACTGTCGCTTCACAATTCCTATACAATGTCAAACTGGGCCTTAATATAACTCAGAATTAAAGTCTGTATCTTTTATTATTTTTATTTTAGCATCCACACATTAAAATAAATGCACTGCCATAAGAAGCATGCATACTTATTAAAAAATAAGACTCATATCAGAACAAAACGAACAACCCTGTGCGCAGGAGGACACTTCCGAACTGCAAGCGCCACTTAATTACTCTTCATTCCCTACCCACCTGGCTGGCTATTTCAGAAGCTTTCTTTGCTCGCTGTATCTCTGGGGTATCTGAGCCCACCTGCATTCCTTTCCCTTTGATTTCAGTCTCCAGGTCCTTCATATATTCTTTCTGTAAGAAATGGAACGTTAATGAATTCTTAGACATACAATATCTTTAGCCTTTCATACCCATACAGCTGGAATAATTCATGTGTGCTGCTTTCAAAAAGGTATGCTTGCAACACAAACTAGATTTCTGATGCCTGGCTGTGCTTCTGTCAGATTCAGTTTTTATTATTTTTCTATACTTCCTGCTTTCAAAAGGATTTCGTAAAAAAAAAAAAAAAGTTTAAAAGCCCATTGTATTTTACTGTAAATGTCATTGAAGCGATGCATTCTGCACTAACCTGGCTTGCAATTTCATAAGCTTTCTTTGCTCGTTGTATATCAGGAGTATCCATGCCCACCTGCATGCCTTTCCCTTTAATTTCCATTTCTAGATGTTTCTTGTATTCTTTCTGTGAAGGACAGATCAGGAAATACTCAGATCTACAGCAGCTGAAGCTTTTATACAGATCCTGCTTTAATCTGCATGCTTTTATTAAATAGCACCCATGAAGGTCAAATTGTCCCTTTATACTCTCAGAATACTGACTCCATAGGAGATACTCAGATATATCTGATGTTCCTTAAGGAAGAAAATCATTTAACAAAAATGCTTCTTTTAAATCATCATCATCATCATCATCATCATCATCATCTCTGTAGTATTTTATTTCAGGTTGCTCCTGTTTTCACTGTCCTGAATCAATGGATAAATTCATATAATTGAGCATTATAGATAATAGATGTAATTCAGAAAGGACTAAATTCATCTGTCACAAGATCCACTCACTAGTTTAAGGTTTGAGCATTTATGTCTTATAAATGCTTACCACTGATATTGACATTCAATGCAAATGGGGGATGAAAAGCCCTTCCTCTGTTCTTCTACAGGTAAGGTATCAATGAAAGTTTACTACCACAAGTCCTTGGCTCCCTGTTTAGCCCACGAGCCAATTTTCCCAAAACCACACCTAATCATCCCACACCTGACATCGTATGTAGGATCAGGTGGGAAGTAGGTGGACATGCAGCTGAAGACACAGTTCCCTGTAGAAAGCAGGATTGAATTCCTGCACCACGTGCAGGTGGTTTAGTCTTGCTGGGTTTGGGTATGTGAGCAATTTCATATGAAGCCCCACAGTACCCTCACCAGAACCTTACAGCCAACAGTACTAAAGCCCTTCTAATAAGAGACCCAACTTGGAATCTAGTCTAATTGAGATTCAGACCTGGTTTGGTATGGAAACTGACTTGGTCACCCTGTACAATGGTCTGCATCCGGAGAGAGCTGGGAGTGTAGCTCTGCAGAGTCTCCCTACATGACTTTTGATGCCATCAGCCATGTTATTTTTCTGGGGTTTGAGCTGAGTCTTGGGGGAACCACATTGAAGTGATTCCACTCCTGCTTGGGTGGCCAGATCCGGACGGTGGTTCTTGGGGAGCACTGCTCAGCTCTGTGAGGTTCTCCAGTTTGGGGTTTCGCATAGATCAGTTCTGTCCCCAATGTTTAACATCTACACAAAACCACTGAGTGGGGTCACACAGAGTTTTGGAGTGCATTGTCACCAGTATGCAGATGACACACCGCTTTATTTCTCCTTTCTATCTTCTGCTGGTGAGGGAGTAGATGTACTTAATCAGTTCTTGGCTCTGATAATGGGCTGAATGGGTGCCGATAAAGTGACATTTAATCCAGACAACAATGAGGTGCTGTTAGTGAGTCGTTCCTCTGTCTAGATGAGTGGTGTGCAGCCTGCTCTAGATGGAGAGACACTCCCTCAGATGACCAAGTTCATAGCTTGACGGTTCTCCTGGACCCACTGCTGTCACTTAAGGCACAGGGGGCCATGGTGGTCTGCCTTCCACCAGCTTAGGTTGGTGGTCCAGCTACAACCCCATCCGTGCCAACTTTTGGAATTCACACTCAGTTTTGCAAGAGTTGAATATTTTGGTTTAGGGTCACAAGCACACCTTACATTTAAAGCACACCACTTCAACAGTCATGGCTTCCCACAAAGAATACAGTGGTACCTCGGGTTAAGAACTTAATTCGTTCCGGAGGTCCATTTTTAACCTGAAACTGTTCTTAACCTGAAACACCACTTTAGCTAATGGGGCCTCCTGCTGCCGCCACACAGCCAGAGCACGATTTCTGTTCTCATCCTGAAGCAAAGTTCTTAACCTGAGGTACTATTTATGGGTTAGCGGAGTCTGTAACCTGAAGCGTCTGTAACCTGAAGCGTATGTAACCCGAGGTACCACTGTACCGGGAACTGCAGTTTGTTAAGGGTGCTGGGAACTGTAGCTCTTTGAAGGGTCTCCTTATGATTCTCGGTACCTTTAACTTCAGTTTTAACTTCAGGCAAAGCCACGGATGTTAAAGAGGTATGAGAGTGCTTTAAATGTATGGTGCAGATGGGACACCAGACCAAAATGCTCCACTCTTGCAAAACAGAGTATAAATTCCGAAAGTTGTCATATTACCGTATATGATGCTATAAAGCATACAGTTCCATTTCAAGAAGCATTTTAAACAAACCTGGCTTGCAATTTCAGATGCTCTCTTGGCTCGCTGTATTTCAGGAGTATCTGTGCCAACCTGCATCCCTTTCCCTTTAATTTCAGTCTCCAGGTCTTTTTTATATTCTTTCTGTGCACACACAAAAATATAAATCAGGGTCTATTTGAAACGGAATGGGTGGGAGAGAGCAGAACACCTTTAAATGATACGCATTGCATATTCAAAACCTTTGCCCTCAAAGACCAATTTACAATTTAGGCAAGTGGTTTCTCTCTACAGTGGAGTTCTTGCACACCTACAAAATGAATAAATGTGTCAGAGTGTTTAGAAGGCTTGCATATTAAACACATGGTCAAACCCTTTAATAATGGTGGTTTAAAATTCTATTGAGGTACTGAGTTACATGGGGAGTTTTCAGCAATGGTTTTAAAAAAAAAATGTTTGTTTTTAGTATACAAAGAACACTTCCTAATTTAAATAGCCTGTGCTATTGACTTGGAGATTACCAAGTGATATAAATTATAAATAATTAATTCACAATGAACATTTTATTTTCAGCGGGCCCTAACACATCCTAATTTTCTAAATAAGCATATATATTATTAAAAATGTGTTGGAAGGTGTGTTGAGTTAACTGCTCTAGAATATTTATTTGTACACAGAGGTAGACACATAAGCTGGGGTTGAACTGGGCCACTTCTATTTAGACCTTCAATTAAAATCATCAGGAGGGGATGCCTATGGGGCAGAAACTAATTTAACTGTACAACTATAGCCATTGGGTGACCCGCCATTGCCTAAGGAATTAGGGCACAACTCCCTGGCCTGTCCTGACTCCTGGGCCACACCCTAAAGGTGAGAAGGAAAGACTTACCCCATCACCACCACCCAAGACTGCAGAACCACAAGTGGATGAGAGAGTTTGGCCTCAAATGAGGCCCCTCTCCCAGCCTCTGAACCTGAGAGTCCAGGAAATGAGCCTCGGTCCCGACCCATCAGCTGAAACATGCCTAAAGGACGTCACCAGGCTAAACCAAGCTATTTCTTTTTCCGCACCGAAACTGCCAAAAGCGACCAAATCAAGAAGATTAACCTATTTAAACAACACAGCAGACCATATAGCACTCCATCCCACTATTCATTGTGAAGTAGGCAAAGAAAACCAATCTGCGATCCAAAATGCAGATTGGGAGAAATCCCTAGCATAGACCATGAGGCACAGTGGGAAACAGGGAGGGAGGGAAGGTGCTGTTGCAAAAAGAAGGCTGGAGGGAAGGCGGCTTGTCCCTTCAATAAGGATCAACCCCTGACCCATTCCTCAGACCACCTTGGAAATGCAAGGATTTTCCTCCTCTGACTCTCTTGCCCAATGGCTCGTAAAGGCACCCAGCCTTCTAGGAACCATCTTGCCCTTTTGGCTGAACCTTCTGGCACCCCAATAGGCAAAGCAAGGCCCATTAAGTTCAATGGGACTTACTCCCATGTAACACAATATACCTTTGGCAATACAAAGCTACATTGCCAAAGAACTCCATCATGTTATGCCTTCCACGTCGTTTCAAAAACAGAATGTGCTGCATTAGATTTCTACAATGATTTTCAATAAACAAAATAATTTCTATATATATTTGCTTAAATGAGAACAATACAGAAAGTGTTTCTGAAATCCAGTAGTTCTATTCAGCTTTATTACTCTTCTTGTGCCGGATGTGCCAATTAATTACTAATTCCACCAAGCCATAAAAGATGCAAAGGAATAATTTTAAATGTTTTGCTCTACTGACCTCACTAACAATTTTAGATGCTCTCTTTGCTTTTTGAACCTCAGGAGTTTCAGAGATGTGCTTAACTCCTTTTCCCTTTATTTCATTTTCCAGATCTTTTCTGTATTCCTTCTAAAAAAAAAAAAAGTTGGAAACAGTTTCAAAGCATGGACTTTTTCATAGACTCTAAAAACTAAGCAGATGTGTCATTGGGTGCTTTGTGAAGGGCTCACTTTCCACGACATTAATAACCTTTACTAACATAACCTACCTCATTTAGTATCTGAGCTGCATTTTTCACTCTAATCAACTCTGGCGTATCTTCAAACACTGTCAGTCCTTTTCCTTTCATCCCTTCTTCCAAATCTTTTCTATACTCTTTCTGAAGGTTTGAAGGAGAGGGGGGGGGAAAGGTTTCTCAGCTTTAAATCGTGAGCAAGATCTTGAAAAGGAAAAGTTCTTATTAAATATTTCAAGGAATACTTTGAAAATCTCTATAAAATATGAATTAGATAGTGCACATTTACCATAGTTAAAATAGAATTGGGAAATCAAAAGATAGGATGCACCAAGAATGAAAAGATTGTAATCTTTACTTGCTCCTAGGAGCAGGGGAACCACATTCTTCTTTTTATACAACTAGTTACTACAGATACTTTATAAAACTGTAAGAGCTTCCGCTATGGATGGTAGGGGTTTTTTTTTTCAGATTACAGACAAGTAAATGACCCTGTCACTCAAGTTCTGCTAATGCTATCATTATTCACAAAGGTGCACTAAATGCAACACAAAAGGCACTTATCCACAAATCAGAGTTACATAGCATGATGAGTACTTGTGATTGAAATGAACATGTAGAAAGATATCACGCTAATGCTGCAGAAAACAGAACCCAGAGTTACATCAGTTTATGACACTGTCTCCAGAAGATCTGCGTTCCTCCTTGATTGACAAACCAAGAGGTATTGTTTCAATTTATCTCCAGGTATCTTTGAAGCTTCGAGTCAATTCAGACATCACACCAAACAATCTTTAATGAAGCTTAAGTATGATTTGGCGGTATTATCTGAGAGTGGCAAGTCGTCGTTTGTGGTTGGCCAGCAAACAAGAATCAGAAACCATGGTTTTAAGTGAGTTGGCAACCTCACTTAACTATTGTGCTAACCGGGGCTTCACTCACCCTGTCATGTGTGCAAGCAAGTGGGCAGGCAAGCAAATTAGGAGCAACATGAGAAGGCATGTCTGTGTCACCAGCCTGCCCAATGGCAGGCTTGCTTACTCTGCCGGCAAGCTCACCCACAACTCTGGCCTGCTTGTTTTTGCTCGCTTGCTCCATCCGCTGTTGTCACACTGCAGTTCTGTGGCTACACAAACTGCATCACAACAACTTCTTTCTTACCAAAGTATTATATACGTAGTAAAACAAGAAGTAACTAGAGGTGGTTCTTCCATCTTCTGACTTATTACAGCTTGTGCAGGTGGCGCTGTGGGTTAAACCACAGAGCCTAGGACTTGCCGATCAGAAGGTCGGTGGTTCGAATCCCCGTAACGGGGTGAGCTCCCATTGCTTGGTCCCTGCTCCTGCCAACCTAGCAGTTCGAAAGCACATCAAAGTGCAAGTAGATAAATAGGTACCACTCCGGCGGGAAGGTAAACGGTGTTTCTGTGCGCTGCTCTGGTTCGACAGAAGTGGCTTAGTCATGCTGGCCACATGACCCGGAAGCTGCACACTGGCTCCCTCAGCCAGTAAAGCAAGATGAGCGCCGCAACCCCAGATTCGGTCACGACTGGACCTAATGGTCAGGGGTCCCTTTACCTTTACCTTTACCTTTACCTCTTTGAGCAGGTTAGTAACACGCTTCACGTTCAAGAATTCCGGGGTCTTATCCAAGTCCAGTGCTGCCTTTCCTTTGAGTTTCTCTTCGAATTCTTTTCGATATGTTTTCTGTGCATGAAATAAAATTTTATATAACTATAAAATTGCATGCCGTTTCATGTAAACTGTAGTTATATTGCAGCAAGAGGTAAAACGTTGTCACTGAACAATCCAAAACATAAAGATACAGAATCTAAACATTTGGAGGATATCAAAGTGAGTCTCTAAAACAGCTATTCCAACTTCAAATGGGAGACACAACGGGATCCAAAGATTTGCTCAACTTGTTCCATGTGTTGAAGCCTGTTTTGAACATGTGGTTGTTTCCTGAAGAGCAGCATGTGGTGCTGCAAATGGTTTTGAAAGTGGGAGGACTTCAAAAACCAGTATGCAGTGTGTCAAGTTGGTATGCTGCCCAGTGGGGGGGGGGGGAATCCAAGATCCAAACTGAGTGAGAACTAGGCTGAATTATCTCCTTAGGCTGTGACCAATGCATTTCATCATAGTGAAAGAACTACCCACAGCCCTTATTCAAATGCCATAGCAGCACAATGTATTGCACACTGCAGTACAGTAATGATTTCGAAAAGCATTCCACCAACCTCACTTTGACACCTCTGAGCCTCCTTTGAAACTTGGTAAGTCGGGGTATCCACAAATTCCATCATGGCCCTGCCTTTTGATTTTTCATACTTCTCTTTGTACTTCACCTAACAGAACAGAGCGCGGATCAAAACTACAGCAATTTTTAAAACCGACAGTTTGTTCATTCACAGAGGAGGGGCTTCCCATTCCTTGTGTATGAATTCTCTTTTATGCATGAAAAGCATTTCCCTCCTTCTAAACATATATGCTGTACATAATATACAATCCAAACATGCAGAGCTACTGGACTGTGCACACCGTGTGCATACCTGACTTTGAAGCACTGCGTTTTCTTTGTGGTGCAGCTGTTCAGCTGTATCCAGTGCAAAATGATACAGCCCCTTACTTTTCTCAAACAGCTTCTTATATTCATACTGAAACAAATAATAGGCAAATATATATAAAAGACCAAAACTGTCAGTTAATATAAATCCCTTAAAACTATGATGATACCTCATTGTAGTAGTTGTTGTTTAAAACCACAACTTTGTTTCAAAGTTTGTAAGAACTCATCTTTAAAGCAAAAGTGTAAACTAAACCGTGAAATGGTTTCTATAAAAAAAAACCAGATGAAGCTCTGATCCAGTGAGGACAACATGTGCACATGGAAACAACATGCAGAGTGATTCGTGGCAATTCCAGTATTTGATCTGAACCATGCATGTAGCATTGGAAGATATTTTCAATATCTGTCTACACCTCTGCACAGCACTGATCACCTCTAAGCAGGGCAGAGTCTAAGGTTTTCCATCCCTCCAAAATTCATAGCTAATGCTTGGTGCTAGATCGTAATCACATGCAGTAGCATGACACATACCTCACACCACTTCAGCACATGTGCAACTTTTGATCAGGACATATAACAACCTTGGGGCTGTTCGGGATTCATAAACAATCTTCCTGTGCAAAGTGATTCCAGGGAGCGGGGCCACAGCTGGTTTCCTAATCTAGTGGCAGTGGTTATCTTATCATAGCCGATGAAATCCTGCTCCAGAGGGTCCACCTAACTTTCAAGGGCAGCTTTTCAGGGGATGAAGGTATGCTGTAGAACATGTATAGCCCTGGATCCCAACTTAATAACCCAAAGAAGCTCAAGTGTTGAAAATTATAGAAATAGTGTGAGCTCAATTTGACAGTCTCTTATTGCCTCCTAGTGGAGCCAAGCAAACATTGTGCAGCCTCTATCTGTTTTAAAAGTGAAATGCAATTAGTCAATTTGCTAATATAAAAATAGAAACTCAGAAAAAGAGTATAAAAGTATGCATACTACACACCCAGTGCAATTGTATGCACTTTTTACTCAGAAATGGACAGGGAGCCTAGAAAGGCAGTGGAAACCATAGCAAACAAAACAACACACCCCAAAAGCAACTTTCTCTGACCATTGAATTATTCTGCAACTGAACTGAGTACCCAGGAAGGCACAGTTGGGAGAAGCTAACTACCACAGATATTTCAAATAACACAAGACAGGTCATCCTTTTCATCCATCTCCTTAATCATGGATTAAGGAGATTTTATAATGGACAACCTTGTTAAATTGGCAGGGAGCTCAGGACTCAAAATCTGGAAGCATTTTCCCATCTACATGCTGTACCTACAGGTCTACAGGTGAACATCAACCAAAAACAAGTCACCTTTAAGAAGAGAGCTTTGCTGCCAAATCGCATGAGCATGCTTCATGATTGCAACACAAAGCAATTGCTTGTACTGTGAGAGCAAAAACCCATTTCACAGTAAAACAAAACCAGGGTGTGTGGAGGTGTTACTCTGCAGCATGTGAATTAGATTCAGCTACCTCAAATCATATCCCAAAAATAAGAGGACTGAGCGGGGGGACAATCTGAAGTCTTTCCACATCTACCGGTAGTTTATACAAATATTGATGTGCTGATTCCTTTTAACTGTTATAAAGGTTAGAAGTTTATAAAAGTGTTATTTAAAAAGAAGAAGAGGAGCTAAAAAGGTAAAAGAAAACCAAAAAACCTCATAAACTATAGTGCTACTGGTGTAGTGGCAGATTGGGTAGTGCAAGGAGACATTTGTTTCCTCTGTCTACACAGAGTTCTTTTAAAAATCTGCCGGATATTTTAACATTTATCTTCCCTCTTTCTTTTCATGGAAACTACTTCTTCAAGAATTGCAATATGTATATTTAAAATGCATTTTATCCTCAATACATGTTGTAAATGCATCTTAGTTCCTTTTTTTGAGCCAATAAATTTATCACAGAATTGGAAAAAAAGTATGAGATCCAAAAGAAATCCACACTTCTGTTTGAATCAGAATTCATAAAGATTGAATTCCTCAATGGTTAGAATTAGATTTGAAGCGCGCGCACACACACACACACACACACCATTTTGAGACATTGGTGTGTCTCAAGAACTCCTGGTCACAGTATGCTGGTAACTCAGACATTATTAGTATCAGTATCATTAATATTAATTAAATTTCTCCACTGCCCTTCATCAGAGAATCACAGGACAGTTTACAATATAAAAACACCAAATCTCTTCTATGGTAAGAGATTAATTTAAGACCACAAACCCTTGCTTCCCATTTTTCATCCCATGAATGCCATTCCAGATGGCTGCTGCCTGCATACAAAGATGGGCTTTGCTTTTTAAGGATATGTAATTATGATTTTTTAAATTACTTATTAAATTTCTATACCGCCCTTCATCCAAGGTTCACAGGGCAGATTTATAATATAAAAATATAAAAATACATATTAGCATATTAATCAGCCAAAGGCCTGGGAGAAGAGGAACGTTTTCACCTGGCACCTAAAGATATGTAAGGAATGTGCCAGGCGGGCCTCCATGGAGAAAGCATTCCACAAATGGGGAGCCACCACAGAAAAGGCCCGTTTCTGTGTTGCCACCCTCCAGACCTCTCATGTAGGAGGCATACAAAGAAGGGCCTCAGATGGTGATCACAGGGTCAGGGTCTCTCCTCATATAGGGAGAGGTGGTCCTTGAGATATTGCGACCCTGAGCCATTTAAGGCTTTATAGGTCAAAACAATCAGGTCCACAAACTAATCAGCAGCCAGTGCAATCAGGCCAGGATTGGTGTAATATGCTCAAACCAACCTGCCCCAGTGAGCAACCTGGCCACTGAATTCTGCACCAGCCGAAGTTTCTGAACTGTCTTCGGAGGCAGCCCCATGTATAACACGTTGCAGTACTGTACCCTAGAGGTTACCAGAGCACAGACAATAGAAGTTAGGCTATTCTTGTCCACATAGGGGCGCAGGTGAGCCACCAGCCAAAGCTGACGGAAGGTACTCTATGCCACTGAGGCCACCTGAACCTCAAGCGACAGCAGTGGACCCAGAAGTAGTACCCCCAACCAATGTACCTGCTCCTTCAGATGAAGGGCTCATTAAGTTTAATGGAACATAACACAACAATTATCTGCTCTGAACCATTTGCATTTTAAAACCCTATTCAAATGAATTAATCACAAGAAAGTCAACTTACCTGGCTACTTATTTTGCTGGCATTCAAGGCATGCTCTAACTGTAACAGGTTCGGAAAGGTAGATGCTGGCTCATGAAGGCTTTCTAGGTCTTTTTTGTATTTCACCTGCAAGGTGAAGAATAGACATTTGGTTAAAAACAAACCAGAGCATGGGACAGAAATGCATGGTTTCATTTTCACTGGAGGAAAAAAATGTTCTTCTTTTCCATGTTTGCCTGCCATGTTTTCTATCGGCCATTAGGTGGCACTCATTTACTACGGTCTGACAAAAAGATGGCCGCAATGCATATTCTATTATAGGGGAAAGTTTAACCCTTTGAAAACAGACCTTTCCAAATAAATGCTAAGAAAATAAAATGCCCACCAAGCAACTTCCACACAAAAACGTTACAATAAAAAGAGTGCCAAAAACAGCCCTACTTACATCACTTGCCAAGACAGAGGCAAGTTGTGCTTGCTTGAAAGAAGCACTTTCCAGAGGATTGTAGCAGTAATTCTTCATATCCTTATTAAACTGCTCTTTGTATTTTGCCTGAGAAACAAACAAATCGCATAGGTTGTAATAGTGCATAAGTGCAGATTTCAGAATAGCTTAGCATCGGCATTTTCTATTCATAGCTTATCCCAAACCATCAGTTATATAATTACAGGCCAGTTCAATAAACACAGAGGGTATGGTACAGGGCCATAGGCCCGGCCCCAAAGGGCTTATCTAGGTTTCTGGAGCATCTTTGCCTGATCCCTGCTTCATAAAAGGAAAGCGAAGCTGGAACTAGATGACGCAGCAGATAGAAGGCTGCCACGAAAAATAGGAACCCTCCATCTCTCCTCAGTAATATCTGCTGATACAACATCCATAATGTTACACCATGGTGCTGTAAGCTTCTCTGCTCCTACCAACAGCAGCACTGAAGTGCAACAGCATCGTGTCACAGGCCTTGTATCACTTAATATTTCCAACGAAAACATAATGTAAGGTTGCTGCTGTCGATGGCAGATCTCCCTAGTCCCAGCCTTTGGAAAAAGAGGGCAAGTAAGAATAACACGTGTTGGTGGTAAACTTTCAAACTCAAAGTAAAAACAACAAGAGCAAGACCTGAACAAATGACATGGTTTATAGAGTAGAATAAAATTTTGGTTGCAGTGCACAGGAGAAAGGGGAAGCAGTCTGGCGTTAAATGTAGTCAAAAGTTTGTTTCTAACAGAAGACATCTATACCACACTCTCAGGTGCATGTCAGGCTTAAAAAAAACTTTTGAAGAGCAGAAATCCCAGGAGCTTTTCATTGCCAAACTAGTTTTAGAGAACTGGGAAGGTTCCCCCCCCCCCCAAGCTCGATTTTAATTATAAAGGCTAACTTTATAAGCTATTTGGATGGGAATCAAAGGCACGTGTCTCAAAAGAAGTATGTCTTTTCTTTACAAAAATCCTGACCATTTACTGCATTGTCTTCCTTTCTTTTCTTGAGAGCATAGAAAGGAAATTGGACGCTGCCTTAGTCTGAGTCAGACCACTGGTCCAACAGTGTCAACACTGTTCGTTCCGGTTGGCAGCTGTTCTGCAGAGCTTCAGATGGGGTATTTCCTAGCTCTACCTTACATGCCAAGGATTGAAAACAGGACCTTTTGCATGCAAAGTATATACTCTATCACTGAGCTACAGTCCTTTCCAAAGGAGTCTCTCACAATAATCGTTTTATTTGAGTATCAGGATACTTATTTAATGTGATGATTACACGTGAAGCATGTTTTCTTTTAAGGACTGAGATTAATTTAAGACAACATATATCATATATATCATCAAGATATGGCTCAGAAAGAAGCAGGAGGAAAACAAAAACAACCGTGAAGAATGCTAAGCCAAACAAATTTCTTGCTAAACTTGCACAAATCCCATATACAGCTGGGGAAAGTGTATCTTTTGAAGCTATAAGGCAGCTTTCCTAACCGCAAGCACTTTCAATAAGTATTAGGTTTCATAAGTGAACAATAGCACCTGCTGTTCTATTTACCACCCCAAAAGGTTTAAAAAAAAAAAAGCCAAGCACTAGGCATTGCACATTAGAAAGCTCTCGTTGTAAATGAAATAGGTTTTTAACACTATAAATCATTTTCTTATCCCTATAACAAACAAAATGTATATACTAAGAAGCTGAGAACAACCAAAGGGTTTCCAGGAGATCAAATAAAGTAGAGCATAAATATGCAGCACCCTGAAATTTGTCTGGAAGCATCAAGTACCTGCTGAGAATATAACCTGAGAGAGGATAATAAATAACATGGTCTCTGAGGCATAAAAGCAAGAGCTGGCCCCACCTACATAACCAAAGCAAGCAAATGATTGCCAGGGATGAAGACAGTCGGCACAAGGTTTAAAAGAAGTGTCCCAGGATCCATCGTAATGTCACGGCAGCTGCTGCAGCAAAACACTACTTTGGGTCCTGCAATAGATGCCTCTCAGTGTAGCTGTTCTTGCATGAAATGTCCTGGGCCAAATGTGGCAAAAATTCCCTGTATTTTCTACAGTAATACAATACCTTAGCACATGATCCAAGCTCTAATAGTTACCCCTCAAATAATTAATACCACACTGATTGAGGGTAAGATATAAATTAGTATTTTAAATGATTATTAACAAAGAGCAAATTCTTTAATAAGATAATGGGATTATTCATGCAAAACCTTATTACTGGGACTCTAAAAAGAAAGAGGAAATATATAACCTCACTGCTTTCGACCAGCATGTATGATTAAAGTAAATGATATTTTAATTATATGATTTAGCTTACAGGTATCATAAAGCAGATCTTAATTTTTTTCCACTTGGCCTAATTAACTCCTTTTTTTTTTTTAAGTAGCAGATGTACCGTAGCTTTTACGTCCCAATCATGTTCCCATAAACTGTTCTTTGGGTGGAAAATAGGAGCAGGAAGGATGGTTTGTTCCTTTTTGTGTGAAAAAGTAGTGGCTTAAAATTGCCTATGCCTATAAACACTATTCTCTTCTTAATACACCAGTATGCCTCGAAAGATCACTAGACTCCTCTTTGTCCCTAGAATTCCCTTCATATATGAACTATCCATGATCCAAAGAGAACACGAGGACTGCACAGATGCAGCGAGGGGGGAAATTGCTGTTTTCCAGGGCTCTGTGACATTCATTTGCATCAATTGCAATCCTATCTTAGAATTTAGTGACACCTTGACACCGAGCAGAATGACATAATGCCACTCTCTGTCTTATGGCTCCACTAAGTTCACGTGGTTTGCTCTCTGAATGGACTGAAATTATTATTATTATTATTATTATTTATAAAACAGGCTTTTGTGTGGCAAAAGAAAATATCCACTTTCAAAAGACTTTGAAACAAAAATTAAACACCACCGTCCAGCCCCGAAGACTATATATTTGGCCAGTGACATCAAAATGTATTAATCCTACCACCAAACTAACTGGGACCGAAGGCAAATTTCCTCGTCCACTTGTGGGCTTTCAGCTACAGATCTCTCAAAATATTTAATGCATACCAATTACAGCAATTCTATGGGAAAGAGTTGTGGAAACCTTATCTTGAAGTTTTCATGCAATTATAGATAGTTTGCAATTAGAAAAGTGAAGCATTTGATTGCACTCCTGGGAATCAGATATCTCAGTTGAGTCATTGTCTGAAAGCTAAGAAAATCTTACTTGGCTTAAATATTTGGAAACCTCTTTTGCATGGTTGAAGTCTGGTCTTCCGAGGACAGTTGGTTCCTTACTCATTTCTCGCCTTCCTTTCGCATATTCAGCCTTCAAGTAATAAAAAGAAAAGTATGTGCACGCCAGGCATAATTTTATTTTGAGAGTTCCCCCCACCCTTTCAGTTTTGTCAGGGGAAATGTAAGTCTCAAAAGAAACAGTATAGCAAGTATCTTTGGTGACCTTTGTTGACACCACTTTCGCTAACACTCTAATCAGCAATTCCCAGGCTTCTCCTGATTCAACAAATGTACCATTTATTTTATTTGAGAAACAATATGCAGCATTTTTAAAAAATCCTCCAGTTTGATCAAGGGTTGAGCTTAAACATAAGAAATGCTGGTTCCCTGTTATTTGGGGGGATTTGCAATTTCCAGCAAAGCTGAACTGAAAATGCAGGTGGCTGCCTTTAAAAAAAAATATAATAGGTCAGATTCCACTCTAAATTACAGAAATACAATCCTATTAAAGTCAATAAAGACTGCAATGAGTAAAATATAGTGGAAGTCTGCATACCGGGGGTGGGGAGGGGAGTTTGCATGAAATTCTATAGGAGAGTGAACCCACCAACAGGTGTGCAGGTCAAGGAAGCATGGAAGGGGGAAAGGTCAGAGACTGATAGACAGGATACCTTATATGCTAGAACTGCAGACAGAGAATCTATCCTTTAAACCTTCGGATGCAACTTTGGTACTTCAAGAATGAAAACCAGATGGATATTTGAGGCTGCATGGTGGCATTCTTTAATTGGCCAATCCAAAATTTTGGAAGAAAGGAACTGGGGGAAGCTTAAAATTGAGTGGAGTGATGAATGCTAGAAAAGTTGAGGCGGCAGGTTAAGGGTTTTTAGAAAGCTTGGCTGCTGATAATAATGAGTGCTAGATGGAAAATTTCTCATGTTTATGCACCTAAGCACATAAGAAGAGGGAGAAAGGATCATTTACTGAAAATTGCCCCCTTTGGGGTACTTAGGTTATTGGTCTGAATGCAATCTAGAATTTATCATAACTTTGTACAACTTTAGTAGCTCTGTCCATAATAAAAATAAATTTTAAGTTATCAACATTTTCTATAAATTACAAAGAAATTTAATTTCATACGTTGCTTATTATCTTTGTCAACTGGGTTGCCATCATTATGTCTGGTCGATTTGAAACTTCAGTATATCTGTGAGTGTCCTGGAGATCTTTTTTATATGAAACCTGTAAAATAAAAGACTCATTAATTATCTATGACTTAGCAGGTCAGCTATAAATGTAGCAATGTTAACATATTAGCTGTCCTATACATTCAGCAAACACCACCTGGTAGATTGCCAGGATAAAGGCAAAATAAAACCTAATAACAACCTATATCATAAACAAAATGAGAAACTCATTCCTATTTCAAAGACCAAAATGGAAATGCTAGTATATCAGCATGTATATTATGCAATGTGTATTATGAGGGGAAGTCTTTTATTTTTCATTTGTTTTCCCAAACGTATCTAATTGATATCTGAAGTTTATCTTGCCTTGCAGACAAAGCTGGTTGGGATTTACAGGTTGGGACAAAATATTGTCCTGTAACAAAAGCTGATCAGGTTTGATCTAGTAACAGTGATTCAGTCCTGTTAGTCACATCCACACTAGATTACTATTACAAACTCTGCATGCAGTGGCCTTTAAAGGGATCTTGGAAACTTCAGCTCTTCCAGAATGTACCCCACCAAATGTTGATGGAGGCAGGCTACAAGCTGAATATGTGAAACCCGGAAGCAGGACATAAGGGCATCAAGCTTCTCCCACTCACAATTCCTTTCCTAATATCTCTTCCTTATCTGAAAAACAAATTACTTTGCCTTCAAATTCTAAACTTTCGTGCCAACAAGAACATTGGAAGTACCATATTAGTGGATGTATTTTTTAATTAATTTTTTTAAAAAAATCACAATTTTATAACAAATAGTCTTCCCAAAATATTAACATGAATTTTCAGCTTCTGTCCATATCGCTTTAACACCTTTATATATATGTGAAATTGTTTTTACATGTTCTTGATTGTATTGTTTTAATCACTGATATGTTTGCCACCCAGGCATAGCTGTCAACGTTTTCCTTTTTTAAGGGAAATTCCCTTATTCCAAATAGGATTCCTCGCCAGAAGAGGGAAAAGTTGACCACTATGAACCCAGGGCTCCTTTAGGAGGAAGGGTGGAACATACATTAAATAAGTAGATAGACAAACA
Source organism: Podarcis pityusensis (assembly GCF_964106645.2). Taxonomy (NCBI): domain Eukaryota; kingdom Metazoa; phylum Chordata; class Lepidosauria; order Squamata; family Lacertidae; genus Podarcis; species Podarcis pityusensis. The sequence continues at coordinate 23,340,047 of NC_138037.1, read as the reverse complement.
GATTTTTTAAAAAATCTGACTGCTTCTGTATGTTAGTCGCTTGATGATGTTTTCATTTAATACATTACTTTTTACAAAAAAGGTCTAAGTGAAGCTGCTAAAATAATTTCCTAGTATTCTTTGTAAAAAAATTAACTCATCTTATTCACTACTGTCATGCAAAGCATTGGAAACATTTTTTTAATGAATAAAACCAGAAGTGCATCCAGGTTCTTGCAATTCAGAGCATTACATAGATTTAGCTAATTATATGCTGTTCACCCTAATGACCACATGAGGTGAAGTGAATACCATAAAGGCAGCAGGAACAGGTTTCTGAAAAGGACCCCATCATCCATGTAAATTGCAAATTAAAGCCCAGCATATGCGCTCAAAACAGCAGCAAGGATTGAACTGTCAGCTCAGACACAGAGAAAAATGCACAGAATCTTGTGGCGAACGCTGCAGCAATTTTGTACCTTATTGTTCCCAAGTGACAGTCACATGGTAAATGAAATAAGGAAGTGTGGTTAATTTCACAGTGAGGAGACAGTAGAAAAATCAGACAGTTATTTCACCAATCAAGTTTGATGTAAGGTCTAGCGCAATACTTTTCCTCTCATAAATTATTACTCTTCTGGCACCCAGTCAAAGATATATTTATGTTGGAGTGAGACAGAGACATCAAACATTTTGCAAATGTCTGCAATATATAGTTTGTATGTTGCCATACCCCATTGATATTACTAATGTCATGTAGCAGCAGAACATAGGCTGCAGAAGGCTACGCATTTCCCAGTCTGTGAATTATCGCGACTAGGCCCATGCCAAGACAAATATGTGCTGTTCACAAACGCTGCAGCCCACTGTGAAACTTGCCATTCCTTCTCATGATTTTGCGCAAGGTGCCTGCACACCTGGTGTGGAGGCAGGTGTCAAGAAACTAAACATGTGCCTCTTGCTAAGGCAACTAGGCCAAGGATCCCTGAAATTTCCATTGCCTGCCATCACTTGTCTCACAGTAAGGTCCTACAAGACAGGGAGCACATTGCAGAAGCAGTCCTTCCTGTTAACACCCATTCTGTATGAGCACAATGCAGCTTCATTTGCCTTCAGTGGCACTGGCTACATGGTCCAGGGACATCACACGTAGCTACATGATCCCTGATTGGCTGCAATCACTTCTAAAAAATTAGAGGGGGAAATGGCATTGAAACAGCAAGAGATTCTTCATGGTGACATATAGCTGTGATGGACTCGGGGACCTAGTGAATAAGCAATCAATAACTGCAAATAGTAAATAAATACATAGAAGGGTAAGACTAAGGTTTTTCATTTCTAGTTAAGGTTCCCATCGTATTTCACCAGTATGCACAGTCCTGATCTTATTACCGAGTAAGCCTATCTCCTATTTAGTCTATGAACTGGTGGTGGGTATATTGTTGCCATTCTGCTCTGGTAAATTTATTTCATTTATTTATTTCAAAAAAAAAAATGCAGCGCTTGATTGTTAAACAAAACACACACAAAAATGCAAAGCTGTTTACAAACAAGATGAAATCACTAAGAAAAATTAATAAGACATCTGAAAAGTTAAAACAACAATAGAGTTAAAACCCACATCAACTTTCTAAACATCTAAATAAAATGCAGCCAACATCACATCAGTTTTGATAGGCAGTATCGGTAACAGTTCCACCATGCACCCAAACAAGGTCCTTCCTACATCTTACTTCTTCCTCATCCCTTCCCTTGTCCCGTTTTACCTATCTGGAGATGCTCAACTGTGACAATGCAAGACACATTGGCCACCCTTGTTCTGGGCAATGTGCTGTCCTCCAGATATTGCTAGAATGCATTCCTGATCATGTGGCAAGGCCAAGTTCAACAACATCACGAGGGCTACAGGTTCCACCCCCCTGCTTCTCACATTGCCTAAAGTCCCTAAGAGTGGGACAATTGTTCTTCACTTCCATAATCTGAATGCCATAGTTTTAAGACTGCCTTTGAAAATAATTTCAGGTGAACTTGAAAGCAAAGAACAGGAGGAGTGGAGACTAAAAGCGATGCTTTAATCAATTGCTGGCACCTATTTAAAATAGCTACCAGGGCAAAGAGATTTTAAGCTGTTTGCTTTTGGACTTATTTGGGAACAAGGATATCTTTCTTCTGTTGAACCAGTGGATTACAAATTAAATAAGAATCCCAGGTGCTGGAGCTGCCTGAGTAACTGAGCACCAGTCTGCAACATTGGATACTTTGAATTTAGACTTTGAAACATTCTGAGCTGGAACTTGCTATTTTGAAACATCTGCAGTCTAGGCACTGTCTGAAACACTGTTTTGCCTTACGTATACTCTGTAAAAATTTAACTCTGTGGAGGTCGTTGGATGTTGAATTAGATCTATAAATTTGAATTGGACTTGACTTTCTCCCTTAAGACATTTTAAGCTCCCTCTAGAGGATTTTGGACTTACAGCAGTGACTGTGTTTTACTTTCCTTTTCCCGGCCTTCTGTTTGACTGTTGCATCTGGGCTTCTACATTCTCATGGGAACAACTCAGTTTGACCTTGGTCTTTAGATAACTTTGGAATGAGTGGAACAAGGAAAAGGGGAAGAACCAAACAAACAACCTTAACTTTATCTGCAGCCTCACAGCGTAGATCATCTGTGCCTGCTTTGCCTTCCACTTTGCCTCCTGAGACAGAGGCGGCTTCCCTGTCACAGGCAGGGGAGGGAGAAACGGAAGAATTACAATTGGAAGATATGGCCTCAGGAGGGAGTGCTTCTGTTTTAGATAAAATTTTTGAAAAATTGGAGGCTTTGGATAGAAAGGTTGATTTGCAAACGGCTAAAATTGACCAGAATACAGAAAGTCTGAATAGATTAACTGGACAAGTTGCACAGAATGTCCAATCCATTGGAGAGTTGAAGGAGGCTGTAGGTGAAAACCGGAAATTGGCTGAGGATACTAGTCAAAGACTGGGAGAATTGGAGAAAGAAGTTAGACCACTCAGCAAACAAGTTGGAGAACATCAGATTCACTTTTTGATGACAGAGCTGCGGAACAGGGAGGCCAACTTGAGGATACGGTCAATACCAGAAGTAGAAGAAGACAATTTAATTGAGTTTTTGACCAAAGAATTTTCCAAGTTTTGGAAGTTAGAGGAAAAAGATTTTAAAATAGTATCTGCTTTCAGGCTTGGAAGATTTAGGAGGAAAGAGAAGCCCAGAGATTGTTTGATTATACTGAGATCCAAGGAGGAAAGGGATAAGATTTTGGGCCTGCACTACGGGAAGTCACTGGACATTCTGGACAAGAGAATTGAAATTTACAAGGATATCCCTAAACAACTGTTGGACCTTAGATCTGACTACACGGAACTAGCAAGATTGTTGAGGAGCAACTCAATTATCTTCAGGTGGGAGTTTCCTCAAGGATTATCTTTTACTTTCAGAGGGAAAAAGATCAAAATTAGAACATTGGAGGATAGAGACAAGTTTCTGGAAGCACACGGAGAAGATCTTCACAAAGGACTTGGAGCACCAGGGCCCGAACCTTCAGGGGAGCCTGCGCCCTCGGACCCTCAAGGACCGGAGAACAAGGTACCACCCCAGCAAGAATAACCAGATTTATTCAGGATGTCTCTGCAGCTTCTGAGCTGGAATATAAATGGCTGCAACAGTCCGGAGAAAAGGAGAAAAATCTTTCACATTTTAAAAAAAGAACAATTGGACATTATTTGTTTACAAGAAACACATGTGACTAGGCTCCACAGAAAAGTGTTAATAAATAAAAGACTCGGCCAGGAATTTATATCTTCTGACATAGTCAAAAAGAGAGGCGTAGTGATTTATGCAAAAGAGAGCCTTTCACCTAAATTTCTGTTTAAAGATGAAAATGGAAGAATTTTGGCAATAGAAATACAACATCAAGGAGAAAAAATTTTGATATTAGGAATCTATGCCCCAAATGAAGGAAAATCGGATTTTTATAAGAAGTTGCATGAGACTATGCTGGATTATCTGGATTACAACAACATCATCATGATGGGAGACATGAATGGAGTCGTATCAACCAATATGGATAAGTCACAGAATCAAAATGTTACTAAAGAGGGAAGACTACCAAAGACCTTTTTTGAAATGACTGACAATATGGACTGGATTGATATTTGGAGAGTGAGAAACCCCCTGGGAAGAGAAGGAACATTCTTCTCTGAAGCCCAACTGACTTGGACAAGAATCGACCAAATATGGATAACTAGAAGTCTGGCACCTAAGATTAGAAAGGTGGAAATCTGCCCAAAGACATGCTCCGACCACAACGCACTGAGAATGGATATGACACTGATCCCAACCGGCTCCTTTAGATGGAAGATGAATGATGGCCTGTTTAGAGACCAAGAGATTGTAAAGAAGGCCCAAAAAACTCTAAAGGACTATTTTGAGGTTAATATGAACACCAGGGTGGAAAAAAGAACTATATGGGACGCAAGCAAGGCCGTGATGAGAGGGTTCCTGATACAACAGAATACCATAAAGAAAAGATCACAGAATGAAAGGAAGGACAAAATTTTGGAAAAAATTAAAGAGCTAGAGAAGAAGTTAAGATCTAACCCAAAGTCCCAGCCGATTCTACGAGAAATTAAACTTTATCAAGCACAATATTCTAAATTGATAAACCAGGAAATAGAATGGAAGATTAAAATAATGAAGCAAAAAACTTTTGAATCGGCTAACAAATGTGGAAAACTGCTAGCTTGGCAGTTGAAGAAGAGACAAAAACTAAATACGGTAACAAACCTAGAGATTGAAGGAAGAAGCATCCAGAACCCTGGAGAGATCAGAAAGTGTTTTCAGAAATATTTTAAAAAGTTATATACTCAAGGGCCACAAGATGAAATTGAGATTAAACAATTCTTGGAGAAAAATGGATTAGCAAAGCTGTCAGAAGAAAACAAAACAATTTTGAATGGTAAAATAACACGACAAGAGATTGAGCAGGCCATCCAGAACATGAAACAGGGCAAATCGCCAGGGCCAGATGGGCTGACCTCCATCTACTATAAGACATTGAAAGACTACCTGATACAACCATTGTTGGAGGTCAGCAATGAAATTATGGAGGGGAAGAAGGCGCCGGAATCATGGAAAGAAGCTTTTATCACATTGATACCAAAATCGGAAAGTGAAAAGACACAACTAAAGAACTACCGTCCCATTTCCCTTTTAAATGTGGATTACAAAATATTTGCAGATGTCTTGGCACGTAGATTCAAGAAAGTTCTAAATGAAGTAATTCATAAAGACCAGGCAGGCTTTCTCCCAGGTAGACATATGTATGCTAATACAAGGAACATCATAGATATATTGGAACTTTTGCAAACAAACATAAACACTAAAGCAGTTTTAATCTTTATAGATGCGGAGAAGGCCTTTGACAACATATCCTGGAAATTCATGAAAGGGAATCTAAAAGAAATGGGAGTGGGACGGGGGTTTGAGAATGGGATTGAGGCAATATATTCAGAACAAAAGGCTAAACTGATAGTTAACAATGTGGTTACAGAAGAGTTCAAAATTGAAAAAGGTACACGACAAGGCTGTCCGATTTCCCCACTACTATTTATCTCAGTTCTGGAAGTGCTCCTGAATATGATTAGAGGGGATCGGCTGGTGGAAGGGATCCAGGTCGGAGCGAAACAATATAAACTTAAAGCGTTTGCAGATGACCTAGTTCTGACATTACAGGAGCCGGAATCTAGTACGAAAAGAGTATTACAACTGATTCAAAACTTTGGTCGAGTGGCGGGATTTAAATTAAATAAACAAAAAACCAAGGTATTGGGGAAAAATTTGACAGATACTGAGTCGGAACGGTTTCAGAGGGAGACAGAGTTAACGGTGGTCAAGAAAGTGAAATACCTAGGGGTAAACATAACAGCAAAAAATCTGAGTTTATTTAAAGATAACTATGAAAAATGCTGGTTAGAAATTAAGAGAGACTTGGATAGTTGGTCAAGATTAAAACTTTCTTTGTTAGGCCGAATAGCTGCCATCAAGATGAATGTATTGCCAAAAATGTTATTTTTGTTTCAGACACTACAGATTGTAGACAAGACAGAGTGTTTCCGGAAGTGGCAGAAAGATATTTCCAAATTTGTCTGGCAGGGCAAAAAGCCCAGAATTAAGTTTAAGATATTAACGGATGCAAAAGAAAGAGGGGGCTTTGCCCTGCCAGACCTAAAGCTGTATTACGAAGCGGCAGCTTTCTGCTGGCTAAAAGATTGGCTACTTCTTGAAGATACGGATGTATTAGATTTAGAAGGTTTTAATAATGCATTTGGATGGCATGCATATTTATGGTATGACAAGGTTAAGACAAACAAGGCCTTTAAGAACCATATTGTCAGGAAAGCAGTATTTAATGTCTGGATAAGATACAAAGACTTATTGGAGAATAAAACTCCGAGGTGGCTGTCACCCCTAGAGGCTAAGGCCCGAAAAAGAGCCAATATGGAGGCCAATTGGCCAAAATATTGGGAGATATTAGAAAGAGATGGTAACAATTGGAAATTGCAGAGTTTAGAGAAAATGAAAGATAAAGTGCGGGACTGGTTACACTACGCTCAGATTAAAGAAGTATTTAAAAATGACAAAAAGTTAGGATTCCAGGTGGAGAAGTCAAAGTTGGAAACTGAACTGTTAGAACCTAAGACTAAAGTACTTTCAAAGATGTATAATTTGTTGCTGAAATGGAACACACAAGACGAAATGGTCAAATCGGTAATGATAAAATGGGCACAGGATATTGGGCATAATATTATGTTTGAAGACTGGGAAAGGTTATGGACCTCTGGGCTGAACTTCACTGCATGTAATGCTTTGAAGGAAAATGTAATGAAAATGATATATAGATGGTACATGACCCCAGTCAAATTGGCCAAAATATACCATTCGTCTGACAATAAATGTTGGAAATGTAAGGAAAATGAAGGAACCTTTTTTCACCTCTGGTGGACTTGCCCGAGAGTGAAGGCCTTTTGGGAGATGATATATAATGAGTTAAAAAAGGTGTTTAGGTACACCTTTACTAAGAAACCGGAGGCCTTCCTCTTGGGCATTGTCGGCCAGAGTGTGTTAAAGAAGGACAGAACATTTTTCATGTATGCAACAACGGCAGCAAGGATACTGATTGCTAAGAACTGGAAAACTCAAAATCTACCTACGCTGGAAGAATGGCAGATGCAGCTGATGGACTATATGCAATTAGCTGAGATGACCGGCAGAATTCGAGACTTGGGAGAAGAGAGGATGGAAGAAGACTGGAAGAAATTCAAGACTTATCTGCAAAAGTATTGTAATTTGGCCGAATGTTGATTGGGATGTCAGAGTAGAAGTAATTGTCTACCACTAAATTAGATTTAAGTTTAAACTATACGCTAATGATCAAATCCAAGATTATGAACAAAATGATAATTTGTTTGGAAACAATTTTTTAACGATGCAAGTGTGTGCGGGAGGCGTGGGGGAGTCCAAAGTAATGATGAAAAGATGTCAAATAATTAATGTTATTTGTTTAAATATGTTTATGTATTGAAAAACTTGAATAAATATATATTAAAAAAAAAAAATGAAAATAATTTCAGGTGGAATCTAGACATATATTTTTAAAATGCTGTGAAAATGCTTTTTAAAAAAATGTTTTTTAAAAAATATATTGAATTTGCCATTAGCTCACCATCGCCATCTAGTGTCATGTTTGTATAATGCACTTAAAATGTTATATTTGCAGCTGTATAGCTGAGTCCTCAGTGATGGTTTGCCATCTACTGATGAAACATAAGGGAAGCCCTTTTGAGGATATGAGGTTAGCTAACCAGCTCTCCAGATCCTGCCACAACATTAGCAACACAATCCTATGCATATCTATTTAGGAGTGAGATTCACTGAGTTCAATGGGATTTGCTCCTAGATGAGTATAAGATGACAGATTTAATATTCTACAACCAGAAAATTAATCACATATTGCAGAACAAGCTTTCAGGTAAATATAGCATACCAACTAAAATAATTTTGTAACTATATTTCTTGGGGGTCAGAAATGTAATTGCCATAATTTGGGGGATCATTTTGCTTGCTATAGATGTTAAGATCATTAAAATGTCCATCGCCTAAGTTATAAGCCTGGGAAATTTGACAGTATTTATTTTCCTATTATACAACTTCAGCCGACTGTGAAGCTCAGCGTGAATTCTGTTCAAGGTGGCATGAAGTCATGACGCACTAGACGATTTCAAACTGGGAGTGCAATGATATTTTTAGAAGATGACAGCCTTCATCTGTAAAAGGAAATTTCCCATTTCACACACTTAAGTATAAGTCTGAGCAAATAATCTTAAACTCGCCCTAATCCTATTAATTGTAAACTCTATGTGTAAAGGTTGGAGTTAATTAGAGCAATGTAGGTAAATAAGCATTCTGCTCCTATACTGACACATAACACTCTGTTGGTAGATAAGAAAGGTTTTGTCCTGCCTACAATATGTCTACAATAGGTTTAATCTTCAAAACGAAGCTCATTAAAGCAAAAAAAATACACTCTAGGAGGGTGGATGCTTAATTTTTTTACATTCCAATGACAAACTTTCATATTCAGAGCTGAACATGCAGCCTCATGTGAATCAAAAATAACTTTATTTTTACAAAACTAGAAATCCCAAATTTAAACATTAAGTCAACTCTTCAAAAGTAAGAAAATTAACCAAGTAAGTAAATGAACCAAGTAAATGGAAAACAATAGGTATAAATTGGTATACCTGTTTCCTAATGCATGACAGAGCTAAGGAACTGGAAAAGCTGTAAAATTCTTTTTGTAAATAATCTGTTAATACTGATGCCTGTCACATAGCTGAAAATATTCACCATACTTTCTGTTTTGTTAAGTGCAAAAGTAAGTATCATGATTGCCTTTCATTTTGTTCTGATTTTATATTGACTCTATTTATCAGCTGTAAAAATAATCTTGGGGTTGAGTAAACATTCTTAAATTTTGAGATTTCTTTTGTGTAACAAAGCCCACTATGATCTAAAGAACCACACATTTTTCCTTAATGCCACATGGCAAACAACCAAAGCCACACTATTTCACAAGCCATTTCTGGTGTAGTATAGGTGTAGTCAAAATGTTGGATAGAGTTCTAACATGTATTAAGAAGGTGATAATTTTGCTTTCACAATTTGGGGACCCCTTTCTATATCAGTCTTGCTTTTTCCCTCATAAGGTTGGTGCAGAATCATTTATTCCTTTCTGAAAGGCAGTTCTGTGCTGCTGGTTAAAGATCATCAGTGGTCAAAGGCATGAAAGACAACTTGGAAGTAGGCAGCTCCCAGAATCCAGTTCACTTTCCTGCCTTCATCAAAGTGGTTATGTTCATATCAAGCTCCCTTCTTTCCTCAGGCCTTTTTTCCCCTACTTCTAATTCCTTCATAACTTTTATCTCCTCTTTTTCTGTTTTCCTTTCCCGGTGCCCCCCTTTGTGTGTAGCCACTTGCAGTTTGTCCTGAGACATTGTTTTAGTTTTTTCCAGTCTTCCCCTCGGTCGCCATGAAGCCCTGTGAACTGAATGTCACTCACAGTCTTTCCATTCCTCTCACTCCCTGCGTCTTGCTAAAAGAACAAACACGTTCACAAAAAACCACCCACAACACACAAATAACCTGCTTGTGTCTATTCCACGGGTAGGCAAACTAAGGCCTGGGGGCCAGATCCGGACCAATCGCCTTCTCAATCCGGCCCACGGACGGTCTGGGAATCAGCGTGTTTTTACATGAGTAGAATGTGTCCTTTTATTTAACATGCATCTCTGGATTATTTGTGGGGCATAGGAATTTGTTCTTTTTTTTCTCTCTTGAAAATATAGTCCGCCCCCCCCCCCCCCAGGTCTGAGGGACAGTGGACTGGCCCCCTGCTGAAAAAGTTTGCTGACCCCTGGTCTATTCCAATGTCCTTGTCTCCCTCCCTTCTTAGCCTCGCTGCCCCTCTCCCATTTATCTCTTAAGTCAGGGGACGCAGCCTCACATAGTGAGAGCGATCACAACTGATCCCTTTGAATCCTGAATGTGATGAAGGGGCGTGGTGTGGAGTCTCATGTAGAAGAGCAAATCTCTCATCCTTTCTTCCATGATTCCTATTCCTATGTATCCCCAAAATCTGTACCGGAGGAGAAAAGGGGTGCCCTGCTGCACTAATGAATGCCCTCTTGCACTAGGTTGGATCTTACTCACGGTTTTCATACAAAGTATTATTTCCTATAACTAGCAAATATTTCCCTTAAATCGTTGTATGATTAAATTCTCAAACCATGATTTCTCCAAAATATCAAAGCTACATTTCATTTCAGGCAAACACAGGAGCATCACAAATTAATAGCAGAGAATACTCACATTACTTTGGTGTTTACTGACTTCCATGGCATGCTTAACATCTGGAGGCTCCTTCATATGCGCATAACTTGATGTACCCTTTTCAGCATCATGTTTTTGCTTGTAGAGAACCTGTAAATGGTACATTTTATATCATATGTATCATGCAGGATATGAAGGAAGGTCAATGAAGGGTTTCTTTTCTTACACCATTTTAATTTTTTCCTGTCATGCCTTTTCATAAACCTAAACTATGAAGACGCAAAGAATCAGACTCTCTCTCTCTCTCTCTCTCTCTCTCTCTCTCTCTCTCTCTCTTTATTATCAAAAATATCTCATAATGCTCAAGTGCTCATTTGCCTTGACAATTTGTGAAGAAGCAAACTATAATCTACATTTTACAATTAGGTATCAAAATGTGCGACAGAGTGATGTAGTCAAAGACTGCATGCTTATAGATAAAAGTAGACATTTAAACCCAAGTCCACACCCAATATCCTGTCCATTGAACCAAGCTGACTGGTACTCACTGAATAAAAGAGATCAAAATTAGAATATTTAATTTTGCATTGAAAAAATGAAAAGCAAGGCAAAAAGCAATTTAACTGAAATACCAGAATAAACTGTTGGGATACATTCAAGCCAGCTACCCTGTGGGAAGGATCCTGATTAGTTTTTATGTTTGGGTACTGCCCTTTGCTTTTACTTAAAAGTCACCATTGGAAGCATTTGTATCCTTAAGGCAGGATAGAAACCACAAACAAAAACTTCAAACCAAGAAGATACATTCCGAAATCTCTTCAGTCATCTTCACTGAACCCAATGCATGCAAAAGACTGCAGTGGGCTTTGGAAAGGGACCAAAGCATGCAGATTGTTTGTTGCCCCAGGCAGAGTTGTCCCTATGTTGTTTTCTAATGTAACACTGAAATACTGTTAATAATTATTGCTAATTACTTTTAAATAGTTGAATTACAGGGTTAGAAAATAAACAAGTTGCTGTACTACTGCTCCCCCTTATCTTTCAGGAAGTGGGGAAGAGGAGAAACTTTCAGCTAATTAATATAGAAGGAAAATGAAACCATCACTAAGTTTTGAATGGCTGTATTTTTATTTTTATTTGAATGGCTGCATTTTATTTTTATCAGAAGGTTGGCGGTTCGAATCCCCGCAACAGGGTGAGCTCCCGTTGCTCGGTCCCTGCTCCTGCCAACCTAGCAGTTCAAAAGCACGTCAAAGTGCAAGTAGATAAATAGGTACCACTCCGGTGGGAAGGTAAACAGCGTTTCCTGTGCGCTGCTCTGGTTCGCCAGAAGCTGCTTAGTCATGCTGGTCACATGACCTGGAAGCTGTATGCCGGCTCCCTCGGCAAATAAAGCGAGATGAGTGCCGCAACCCCAGAGTCGTCCGCGACTGGACCTAATGGTCATGGGTCCCTTTACCTTTACCTTTATATATCTTTCATAGAACTGGCTGCATATAAGAGATATCAGATACAGTTAACTGAAATGGGGTGTGTGTGGGTGTGTGGGTGTGTGGGTGTGTGGGTGTGGGTGTGTGTAGGCACAAAAACACCACACCAGGTTAGAGCCAAAGTTTTCCTCCTTCTGTTGGAAAAAGGGAAGCCTTGGATTCAAACCAACTAGGTTTCTATTCTTGGCAATACGGTCCTCAATCAACAGGCATTTTATAAGGAGCTCTTGGAATACAGGCACTCAAGTGGTGTGTAACCTAATAGCAAAGATTGCAAGAAGATTTGAAAACATATTAGCCAAAGAAGGATTTGCAACTGGTAAAGATCAATGCAGATTAAAGCAAGCAAGTTTACAGCAGATCAGTAAAAGGAGGGTCTGATTTCTCACTTCACTACACAAAGATAATGCCTGAACAAAACAAATGTGAGATTCTGAGGACCATCGTTTTAAATATTGACTTTTTAAAATCTCCATTCAGCAAAGGCTGTAGCTGTTTATTTTCAAAATAATGCACATCCGTAAGAGTCCCACAGTTTTGATATCAAAACTGCTGGGTCCACATAATTAATTTCAGACTTGGCCAAGGCCACTGTAAAGAATTTCATGGATGGGTGCAGCAAGATAAACAATACTATTGAGAAATTGCAAACAGAACTTACGATATTGCTAAGGAATGAGCTTTAATAGGATCTTATTCCTGAACTTTAATTTAGCACATAGCTCAAGAACTTCATAAAGTGGTTCAGATTCACCCCAATCTCATTTTGAATCCAAACTGAATGTAAATTGTGTCCAATCAGATTTACTGAGCCAACATTTATAGATATGAATATGTGCTTTTAATTAGTTGGTATGCCATAATATTTAATACATATTCAAGAAAGTTGAAAGTTCTGTTTATTCCAAAAATGGATTACACTGCTATACCACCACTCTTTCTTCAATCTTGAATGTAGAACACAGGATTTCCACAATTCATCATTTTCAGAAACATTACTTCAAGCATATTTGCCAAGAGCTTGAAGAAATGTTAGCTATAAGGAAGAAAATTGAACAGTCTGTTGACATGCTCTAATTTTCTATTTTCCTTGGGTCATTTTGTTTCCCCGATAAGGATCAAGCATTGGAATTTTCTGTCAAAGTGATGGAATGTATGTGAATCAAAACCTTTGTCCTGGTTTTTTTTCCCATCATTTCCTCATTCATTTATTTCAAGCAGTTTGTCTTTCATTGTGATATTTTTTAAAATACTTTTGAGGAGAGCAGGAAACCTGGAAATCTGTTTCCTTGTTTTCCAGAAAAACAAAGGACCTAACTATCTGTTAACTACCATATCACAATGCTCCAAAATATGATGTTATTTATTCTGATACTGTTTTGACAGTATACAGACATAACAGGCCAAAAAAAAAAAAAAAGAAAGAAAATGGGTGCCCAGTAATCCTCTTGAAGGAAGAAATGTTGGTTTGCAAAATCTCTTTTTCATATGCAAGTCAGCTAGAATCATCTCACAGCTATTTTGGTGCTCAGAAATTTGTTTACTTCTTCTAATGAATAAACAGTAATGCTAGTTAGGCTAATTGCTGATTAATCTCTTCAGTGCCACATTCAATGATCCCATACATATCCTCATCCTCCTTGACCCCTCTGCTGTTTTGCTACAGCTGATTACCTTTTCTCTTCCTAATTATTTTTATAGGGAGAAGGTCTTCTGCTTTCTCTCAGCAATCTGTTTTTGGCTCTCTGCTATTCTCTTTCCACATAGTCTATTAGGGTCAACTGAGTAGTGACTAAGCTGCTAAAATGCTAGCTAGACTCTTGGGAAGATTTGTAGTTAGTTGGCAGGCCATACCAAAATTGCATTTCTCAATCGTTCCTGGAGAAATGTGGCAAGTAGGCTGCAGCAGGGTTCTGTCCTGGGCCCAGTGCTGTGTTAACTTCTTAATAAAAGACTTGGGTAAAGGAAATGGGGTGAGGTGGTCATCATATTTGTAGATGTTGCCAAACTTGAAGGTATAGCTAATGGGTATGCACACTGGCCAAATAACAAGGCAAATTGGGGAGATTCATAAGTTGTTTTTTCCTCCTTCAAAGTGCAATTTAAAAGAGGTACTTTTCTGTTCTATTGTTGGTTGCTGTTGCTGGCAACCATCTGACTTGAGAGACAATGGAGTGCATCTCCAGGGGTGAAGTCAAACAGCTGTGTTAGCAGCACCAATGTAACTTCCCTGGGGCACAGGCCTGGGCAGTGTGTATGGAGGTCATGGCTTGCCCTACCCCTGGCTCTTGGTCACAAGCAACATTTTTTAAAGACAAACAAACATCAAATTAGGCACTGAGCAATATAATGTTCTTTCCATCTTCTGTGACAGTACTGTAAGTCATGGAGGACACCGGAGCCACAATAAATATAGAGAAAAGGCAAGGAAAGCAAGAGGGAGCAGAATATAAATATTATCATTTTATTCCCTCCAGCATATGTCAAACCTGTCTGTGCACGAACACTGCACTTTTGGAAGATGCGAGTCTAGATGAAGGTGGTTTGGGAAGGGACAAATCTCAGCTCTGCTGTAAAACCACCATCTCTCCTTTCATTTTCCTTGCAGGCATAGTTTTTGGGAAACCCGACAAGAGGAAATTATTCCACTTTCCCTGGCTTTTGCAGCAGAATGCAGTGATTTATGTTACAAATGGGAAATAAATGTGTCTGCAGGTTTTATATTTTCATGCTACATCTAATATATATTATGTATGTCCTCTTAAAAAAAAGGATGTGTGTTTCAGAATAAATGTTTTAATAGCAGTTTCATTATTTAATTATTTAGGAATATGTTTTATACAAGGAACATCAACAAGACAGAGCTGCGCTAACAAACTTTATTTTAATCTTATAGTCAGTTTTTTATTGTATCTGTTCTGTTGTATCACTGAAGCGGGGGGGGGGGTGTACTATGTAAAACTGTATGCTATGCTGTTTTGGAACAGGGCCAGACAAGAAATGCATTGACAGCCAGATAAATTATGTTAATCTCATTTATAAATCAAACTAAGTATGTTATTTAAAAACATTCTGTAATTTACTGCTATCACAATAGAAAGCTCACTTAAACTCTTAACTCTTTGCAACCAGCAATTTTAAGAGACTGTATTGATTACAGATTTACCTGTTACTGTGCTGATCTAGATTGTTATAAGCTGTTTATTATACATCTGTTTCTCACAACCGTGATTGCAATTTCCTGTTTCCGCCTGCTTGTGGATACTTAAGGTGTACAAATCAAAGTCTATTTTTCGAATGTCTTCAGATTTCAAGCAGTATCGCTAAGAGCGAATGTTTTTCTCCCTTGCAAAAATCATTGCTGCCTTTCTTAAAACAATTTATTCTAGATTGAGATTTTTAAGGTCACTCTTCCTGAATAACATACATATAATAAGGAATAAGTATGAAAAGTCTTGTTTATATTTAAAAAAAGAGTATGGTTGTTCCTTCTTGGCGCCTCAAATGAGACAGCAGTGAGATGGCTCATCTGAAAAATGCATCTTTGAACCCAAACAAACTGTATAATTTCCCTTTTCTGGGTTAGGTGCTCAAATGTGTGGAGTGGCAGCCTAGCTTCAAACATTAATTGTCCAGAACCACTTTGATCTGGCTTATGAAGCAGGTTTGAGGCAGAAACTGCCTTGCTCACCCTGGCTGACTTAAACTCTATACCAAGAGATAGTCAGGAATGTGCAACCTTGCTGATTCTCCTGGATCAGCTTCCAATACCATTGATCATGGTGGACCTTCTGGGTCTTCTGTCTGGATTGGGAACTGGAAGAATCAAGCTGCAATGGTTTTGTTCCTATCTTAGTGGAAGAATCCAGAAAGTGGTGCTGGAAAATGTTTACTCCACCCTGTGGTATGGGTGCAGTGGGTGCCACTAAGTTCTATGTTGTGTCCTATGTCATTTTACCATTATCATAGAACTGCTGGTAGAGGCTGTTCAGAGAATTCCTGAAGTGGGAGTACTAGCCAGTCTTACCAGTTACTAACATTGCTGCAGACAGAACACTTCAGGGTGGATCATAGAGTAACTTGTACACTGGGACTCTGGGGAGGAGTAGGACTTCTAGACACATTTATGGGAGGCATGGAAAGGAATGGATAGAATGATTGACAGCTAACAAGTGGCGGCAGAAGGCCCCAACAAGTACCTAAAGGGGGGGTGCTTCCTCCATGTGCATAAGCATGTGTACCAGCAGGAAATGGATCAGGCTGCTTAAATATACAGTATACATTTTTTTTATAACAATTACTTTGCTCTGAAGCTGCGTAACTTCTTTTGCAAACACGCTGTCAATTGTGGCTGGCATCTGCTGATAGATTGAGTTGGAGAGGTCTTTCTTTGCACCTGCTTTGTATTGTGCCTAGAAGGAAGAGAAATAATGCAGCAATTATTTCAAACAGATTAAAAAGACATTTAGGATGAAAGGTTCAACATTATGCCTTTTGACAACTGGATATAAAAATAGATTTTGCCCATCTCTGCTAATAATCTTTATAGACATATCTTTGAGATTCTGATTGCAGCATTAAAAGTTCTTGTCTATGGTAAGCAGTTATCTTCACAGAATTTGTGGCAGACCCAATTGAAAGAGTTAATGTAATAATATATTTTTTAACCATATCTGCTCCGCTAGAGAGGCTCCCTTTTGTTTTCCAACTTCCATGACAGCCTCCACTCACCAATCCTGCTTCGTTTCTATTTACTGACCCTCTACAGACCAACCCAACTGAAGAACTCTATGTGATATATCCTACATGTGGAAGCCCAATGTTGTCCACCAGAGTTTTGTTTTCCTTGTGTTTGCTATATTAAATAAACATATTTTTAAAATAAATAAAAAGGGGAATGTAGGGGGATGTAGGTGAAGGCATTTCTTTCACAACCATTCAGAATTCTCAAACATGCACAAAGTCTGGAACATATTTTGATGTAAAACCTTTATGCAAAACCACACACTCTGCCCTGAATATTGTGGAATTTTGTTGTGTGTGTGTGTGTGTGTGTGTGTGTTCGCTATAGTCCATAAATATTTCTTGCACTGCCAAAACAAATAATGTTGAAGTGTTTGACTTGCATCTGGAATCAGTAAGACCCAAACAATATACACATAAAAATACAGAATGGCACACATATTGAGTATCTATAAATAGATCAAAGCACCTAAGTATTATGAGCTAGCACCCAACAGATTTATACTTGGTACATCAATAACATATTAAATAAATTAGAATTGCTAATTTTGTATCCATTTTACAGATTACTCTCTTGCACAATCTAACAATTCCATTTTTCGGCCAAACTTGGATTCTAAAATAATTCTAGCATGTTCCTTGAAATCATGCAATATCAATTTCCACTAATGTGTTTTTGAATTAAGAGTCCTATAAAAGTGACAGTTTCCAGAGGAACAGTCATGTTAGTCTGTTGTAGCAATTAAAGACTTAACTATTTCATTATGGAATAAACTTTTGTGGACACTGATCCATGTTCCTGGGAGGAGAGGGGGTAGTCGCAGTGATTCTGGGTAGGGGGAGGCATGGTGTGGTAGGTGGGGCAGGCCAGATAAGCAGTTAGTGACAGTGCCATGTGCCAGCCCCTCCTCCAACCTGGGGCGCTGTGATTGTCCTATCAGCCAGCCCTTGGGTCTGCGGCTGCTGCTGCTGAATGCCAAGACAACTCTGAATAAGATCCTCCTCATCCACGATCTGATTGTGGATGAGGGGGCCGATCTGGTCTGTATCTCTGAGACCTGGGCGGATAAGCAGGGTGGCACAGGCTATGTCCACCTGTATAGTCAGTGCAGCATCAGGGAAGACTTGAGGGACGAGGGAAGGAGTTGCTGTGGCTCATAGAAATGCCATTGCTCTGTCAAGGCTCTCTGTCCAGTTGAGAGGGATCTAGAATGTGTGTTCCTGGCACTAAGCAATCAGTACAGATTAGGGATTCTGCTCGTTTACCTCCCACTTCACTGCCCAGCAGTCTCCCTACCTGAGCTGACAGAGCTGGTCTCAGAGGCAGTGTTGAGGACCCCCAAACTGCCTGTTCTGGGGGACTTCAACATCCATGCCAAGGCTACTGGCTCTGGGGTGGCTCAGGACTTCACGGCTGCCATGACACCATGAGTCTGTCCCAACATGTGATCAGTCCAATGCAAGTGGCAGGCCACACTCTGCAGGCCAGTTGCCAATCTCCTCTTCTTGGGCAAGGTTCTTAAGCGGGTTGTTGCAGACCAGATCCAGGCACTCTTGAAGGAAACTGCCCTGTATGATGACCTCTGTCAGGAGAGAAGCAGGAATATGTATCCCTGTCAAGTCTCCTCAGTGGCTTTGGATACCATCAACCATAGTATCCTTCTAGAGCTTGCTGTCTGAGTTTGGAGTGGGTGGAAGTACTGGAACTGTAAATATTGCCACTCTGGGACTGTACATATTGCCAAACAATTTCCCAAATATTCTGTGCCTTACCTCAGAAATAAAGGCAGAGATGTTTTTCACATGCTTTAGCTGAGGGGTGTCAGGAACAAATATGCACTGGCCTTTAGATTTTTCATATGCTCCTTTATAATGGACCTGTAAATGAAGAATAGGATTGGAAAGGAGAAACAGTGTGTGCATGTATAAACTGTGTATAAATTGTTGGCCAGTGTTGAACCTTGCTGTAGTGCAAGACAAGCAAGCATGGTCTCATTGGGGGGCCAGGGTGCAGATTCCAACCAAGCAGATACCGAACCCACACTTGGGTTTGCTGTGGTCAATCCTCCCCCTCAAGCCCCTTATGGGGAGCCCCTATACTATGTTGATCCTGAGCAATGCCATTTCCACCCTCATACAATGATCTTCCGCCTATGAATTTCACTGAGGAAAGGTAGAAAAAGCCCCAACTAAGTGCTTATCAGGTTGAGAGAGAAAAATTCATTTCCAGCCCAAAATTGCTCAGTGAAGGCTCTAACCCGAGGTTGGGTGTGCCGAAATCTCTCAAACAAAATGGCTGTGATATCCAGGGGAAGCAGCCTTATATAGACTTTCCCCTCCTCTCTTCAGCAGGGGCTCATGGGAAAGCTTTTTCCCATGAGCCCATCACACAGAGAATATACTGGGTAAAATCTTGCCCCAGTATTTTGCTGCAATCTATGGGCCACAGCGCTGTCGGGCAAAGGCATCCCATGCTTTTAGCTTATATGTACCTCATTCAGAAAAGGAAACACAAAGCTTGAATCAGTGCTAGGAACTGGACATCAGAGAGATGTAAAGTGGCTAGATGAGGACACTTAAACATTTCAGTTATCATCACTATGCTCATAATGGCAGAAATCCAACAGATTTCCATTAAGCCAGTGAAAAGAGCTTTAGAAATCAATGATCTAGAGAAGAAGGTTCTTCATGGATATTCACTGTGGATCTGACAAGTTTCAATTTTGTGTATGTGATAAAAGCAGCAACACCACCCAACTTAAGGCACAATCCTGTTAAAGTTAAGCACAATTAAGTCTCGTTGTTTTGAACAGAAGACAGTTAAGCAAGTGACCAACCATGCCACTGAAATTAGTGGGTCTCAAGGAAAAACTAATACTATGGCCATGATACAGCCATAGTTAAGAATTTTCATATGTTCAAGATGGCTTCAGTATATTGTCTCAAGGCAGTTAAATATTGTTATCACCCTTTCACAGATGGTCGCACTGAACCTGAGAGATGATGGTATGGCCAATGGCTACCTCAGTGGAATCACAGTTGTGCTGACATTTATTTATTTGTTTAGTAAAATATTTTAACTCTGCCTTTCTTTCAAAGAGAAATCCAGAGCAGCTAATAAAATTTAAACACATATACAACATCAGAATATTTTTTTAAAAAACAATCAAAACCAAAGGTGTAAAAACAGCAACAAGGACCTCCAATAATAATAAAAAATGCAATGCCCCAAAGGTCTTCCTAAAGAACCACATACTGTCCAAATGGCACAGACCATGCAATGAAGAAGCCAGTCATGTCTCCCTAGGGAGGTTTTTCGGGGGCTTAAGTGACATGACAAAGATGAGTTCTCTATCTCAAACCCACCAAAAGAATGCCTGAAGCCAAGACTCATTTGCTCTGAAATGCACCAGCTCCATCTGAGCAATGATGTCGCAGAAAACAACATTCAGAGTTGCTGTGAAAAGGAGTCACTCATTGCTCAAATTCAACCTTCATGATGCCACTTTAAAGCCAACTTCTAAAAAAATTGGGCTCCACATTATTTAAAACCCCACCAGAATTTGTTAATGTATTCTGAATCAGCTTCTACTGACAACTTAGAAACGTTGGAACACTTTGCAAAGAAAAGGGAAAACTGAAAATGGCAAAAGCCAGTTTCACAATGCCGTTTTAAAGGGAAACCGCTAACCCTCTCACAAATATGCATACATATTTTTCAGGAACAAATTGGCCATTTCTACTTAGAACCTTGGATGCGTGCTTTTAAAATCTTGTCTAGCTGAAACATGACCAAAAATTTAATAAGGAATTAACACACTACTAAGAACCTTTACTTACGTCACTTATCATTTCAGTGCACCTTCTGGCAAGCTCCATGTTTCTATCCTCAATAACAGGCTTAAGGAACACCTATAGAAGAAAGAAGGCATGCCAAAAATGAGAAGAAATCACATAATGAATTCCCTAGCACTTTACAGAATGTATCAGAACCACCCACCTTTGCCTCAGAGTTCTCATCCTCCTCCTCACTTCCATTCTCCCTAGATTCTTGAAACGGCATTCTCATTTCTTCCGTTCAGTTAGAAAAATGGCAAAGTTCAGTAAGGTAAAACAGCTTGCACTCTACAACTTGTTGAATGCCTATGCTGGTCTGCTTCTACAGTGAGCTTAACGTCCCCGTGGTTTTTCCCTTATTTAGGCAATACTTCAAGGGTCTTATCTGAACAATTCAGCATGAGTGGAGTGAAAGGCGTCACAAATGTCCTTGCTATAGTGACCTGAAAACAAAAAAATAAAAAGAGTTAATACTTCCTTGCAACCAAGCTTAAAATATCTAAAACTGCACTTGATAATATTGAGCTTTAAACAAAAGTCTGCCCCTTAATTTTGTAAAATTGGCAGGATTGCAAAATTCTCAGGAGTGTGTATATGAACATACAGGAGAGCTAGTTGTGCACGTGCGAATCCAAGTACACACTTGCAACAACACCTCAAAAATACAATGTTATAGGTTTGAGGGGGGACTGCCCTAAACCCTAGAAATTAATAAACTGTGTGATTTTTATTATTTGGGGTATTGGAGTATTTGGAGTATAATTTGGAGCCAGTGGCTCATCTGGGATAGTGGTGTTAGTATTACAAAAGGTATTGATGGCCCAATCAAAGAGGAATCTTGGGCCTGGGCAGACAGAGGTTGCCAAGGTGGGGGAGGTGACAGGAAAAGAGTGTCTTTAGCAAGGTGTGATGGGAAGAAGAAGGCAGAACAAAGGGAGGTATCTATCTTGGGCAGCCTGCCTGCAGTCTGGCTGGGAGAGGTACTTTGGGCTGCTGTGCTTCACTGCTGTGGGGAACAAGCCCCTCTTGAGATAACTATGCTGTAAGATCTGGACACCCTCCATCTAAATTCAGGTGTAAATACGTTCTTGTTTTTAAATCGTATTTCTTAAAGCTACAACATCCTCTGTCACACCTTCAATTTTCCAAAGGAACACAGACCCTGATTGAGGGCCAAGACCCCAGGAATCCCATGCACAGCTCAGCAGGGATCAGAGACCATTGACCAACTATGTCAAACCCCCACTGCTAATTACAAGACTGTCTTGTATACAAACAGCAAACATAGCTTTCTGCTTTTCCTACAAAAATTCCTTCCTGTAGCACCTTAAAGACCAACTAAGTTAGTTCTTGGTATAAGCTTTCGTGTGCATGCACACTTCTTCAGATACACTGCATGCACACGAAAGCTTATACCAAGAACTAACTTAGTTGGTCTTTAAGGTGCTACAGGAAGGAATTTTTTTACTTCGACTATGGCAGACCAACACGGCTACCCATCTGTAACTGCTTTTCCTACAGATTTCCCAGAAAGCTGTATAGTTCAAATACCGGGAGAGGGGGGTGTAGTTGTACAGTAAACCTACATTACATTTTGAAACATTTTCCCGAAAAGACTCTTGTCATTTTCAATGAAGGCAACCTGGTTTACTTAACAGGTGAAAGTTACAATATGGTAAAAGCATACTAAAAACCTTCTAAGATATACTGCGAAGAATTTTTAAAAAGCGGTTCTACAGAATGACTTTGATCGTACAATAATACTGCATTGGGATACCAGCCAGGGCAGCATTTACAGTACCCTCTGTTGGTGTTGTGGACTAAGTGCCTAAGTGCTGAGCTAGAAATACTCTGTAGCTTGTCCTACTTTCCCTGCTATCCCTTTCCCATACATGAACTTGCTGAAGGTTCATTTTCCTGTGTTTACTTATCTGGGGTTGTTCTTGCTTTCTAGACGCACTGAATATATCATTCCAAGAGGACACAGAGTACTCATCTGTGTGCTCGTGTTCTTGACACACCTTCCCAGAGCCTATCAAGGTGGCAATGCGCCCTACTTTATAGAGGACAGTACTCTGTTTGAAGGGCAGACAGAATACAAGGAATACCCTGTTGGAAGGGATGCTTGGGTCCAAGTCAAGTAGAACCAAATGAAGGGAATGCAAAGTTAAAGTGTTGGCCCAGGATCTAGGAAACATCGCTTTCAGTTTTTTTTGTTTCTCATTATTCCAGCCTGAAAGTCTAGAATAATTTCTGCAACAGCTTGTGATTTATTTTTTTTAAGTCCTCATAAAAACTCTTTTAAACGTTTTGATATGCATTTTTTCCAAATATTCACACTTTTGCAAAGCAATGTTTTTTAGTATAATGCGTTTTTGCATGTTATTTTCAACTATGCATTTTTAAATGAGCTCTTTACCATACTATTTGCATTTTTAATATACATTACTATGTATTATGGAGAACTGGAGTGGAAATTTTGAACGATGGCTATGGTTAAGTCTGCATATTATTTTGGAAACTGCAAATTAGGTAAGTTTCTCCTCCATTCCCAGATAGAAGGGCCCAATGGTACCATCACTAGGTATGGCTATTCCAGCCTCTGCGAGTATTTGGCTGCCTAGGCAGATGACTACAATTCTACAGCTCATCACATTCAAGCACAGTTCTGACACTAGCAGTTCTTGTCCTAACATCCTTTCTCCACCAGTGCTTCTCCCCCGAAATTGCCTTGCCCAGCTATTACTCTCCTGGTGAGACCTCCAAGGCTACAAGTAAACTTATTGAGAGAAAAATGGCTGGGGGAGGCTGTTTCAAGGACACGTTTGGCACCGCACTCTTTCCTACCTTTCACTGTAAATCTCCTCCACATGGCTTTATAGGCTGTCAGCACAATCCACATGCTAACACATAGGCTGACCCTAACCCTGGAGAGAAACGAGGATGTCGTTCCAGAGAACTGACATAAAATGAATTGACAATGTAATGGCTAGCAATAATTAGGTAAAGGGAAGTTAGGCTCCCTACGAAGAACGCTACCCAACAAGGAAACATGGTTACCTTGACAACAGGGAGATGGTGATAAATATGGCTCTTTCTTGCAACCTCCTGAAAAACATAATTCTGCCTACACATTGTCAAATATCTATTTTACAGTTGCCATACTACATTCCAACACATGCAGCTGCAGCAGCTCTGTGAGTACAGTTAGCATATTTTAGGATCTAAATGACAATTTAATGCCGGTAAAAAAAAGGTTGTATACCCAGCAATATATATATATATATTCATTTGCTACATAGAATGCTTTGCTTTGCAGGCACTCCTTGATCAAACCATATGAAACTTTAGATTTCACAATTCATCGGGAGGGGCGGAATTATGAACACTTAAATAGAAACAGGCTTTTGGGCTGCATAGTTCAGGAACACACAGTGTAAGCTCAAGAGATAATATGCATCAAAATTTCCAAATTAAACCTGAAACTAGGCAGACCAAGTGGTCGGAGGCAGTATAAGGCAGCTTCCTCTGCTCCCGAGTTCCTGTTGGGAACTTGCATCTCTATGAAGCCTTGGGACTATCCGCCCAGTGTCTCATGAAGCATCACACTGTAGATGTCTTACAATACTTCAGTTTCAAAAATGGAATTGGGGCTACAAAATCCAGACTCCTGCCCTAGGGCATTATCCATGCAAGCTGCTGACACAGCCCATTCACTGTCCCACTTCCGTGAAGAAGCACACAAGGCTTTGGATTGTCACCCTTCATGGGAGCAGAGCTCCGATTGGCTGGAGGGTTAGCATGCTTTTTGTCTTCATCCTGAATGGGATCTAAATCATGAGTTTTCATTGATTAAATTGGCTGTTTTGGTCATAAAGGAACTTTGGTAGAAGAGCCAGGGCAGATATGGCTTTTCAAAATGACCTTTAGCTCCTATTTTTTCTAAGGATAAAAGCTTAAAGGGTAAAGGACCCCTGGACGGTTAAGGCCCCTGTATTTTTAATTCTCCAAAATGCTGGTAGGCCCGATGTGAATCCCAAGGCATTTCTGTGGAAACAATGGAGTGTGGGTGGCTGCAGATGGCCCAGCACATAACTTCATTTTCTAGTGCACGTAGTGACTTGCTGGCGCCCAATCATTTTGGGCATCATTTCACTTTAGAGTCACTTTTTTGCTGTAGACACAGACAACTTTCTCACTTAAAGGAGAGCTTGCACATCTTCAGAGTACTGGACATACGTTGTATTGAAGACATATTGAAGGGACAGTGGGTTGACTTTCTTATGGGGAAAGCAAGTTTAAAGCTAAATGTGCTTTAGGCAGTTTAGGTGGCAAGGGACTCTTTAAATAATTTAGGGATCTGTCATGGTTTGCTCTGGTGTGGATCTGTCATGGTATCTCATGACTGGGCAGCTGTTTGTTTAGTGGAGGGATAAGACAAGCTTATAATAAGGGGCTTGTTCTCTGCCAGATAATGTAAAAGATTCCCCATGGGCATCTTTTTGAATTTTCTGCATCTGTAATGCATATGGAGAACATACATTAACTTTTAATTTCATGGACCTTTTGGCCCTAGGTGCATGTGTATAGTTTCATAGGTCTGGAAAAGCAAGCTCTAGCCCACAACAGTGATTGCCACAATAACTCTGTTAATCTTCAAGGTGCCACAAGTTATATTTCCTGCAACAAGTCAATATGGCGACACCTTCAGAAGCTGTCTTGAATATTATCTACCACCATATATTATCACATATTAAGCAAATTAATATGTGCGCAAGCAGCACAATAACATTTAGTGTAACGTGCAGCTAGTTTAATAATTCAAGCATTTACATTTTACCCCTGGAGGAAAGTGTTTCTATCTCTTTAACAGCAGCCGAGTGTCAGCCTGCACTCTTAAACATGCCAGGAGTTTTTTTAGTTGTTTTAAAAATAAACTGGTGCTGTGGGGAAATCACTAGAGAAAGAGTTTTAATAGGGCAACCTAATCAAGACATATTTGGGGTCTTTGTACATTTTATTAATTGGGGTTCCATACCCTTCCGCTGTGGGTTAAACCACAGAGCTTAGGGCTTGCTGATCAGAAGGTCGGCGGTTCGAATCCCCGCAACGGGGTGAGCTCCTGTTGTTCGGTCCCTGCTCCTGCCAACCTAGCAATTCGAAAGCACGTCAAAAGTGCAAGTAGTTAAATAGGTACTGCTCCGGCAGGGAAGGTAAACGGCGTTTCCATGCGCTGCTCTGGTTCGCTAGAAGCGGCTTAGTCATGCTGGCCACATGACTCAGAAGCTGTACGCCAGCTCCCTTGGCCAATAAAGCGAGATGAGCACCGCAACCCCAGAGTCTGCCACGACTGGACCTAATGGTCAGGGGCCCCTTTACCTTTACCTTTACCCTACCAGTTACTGAACATCTGCTCCAGTGCTCAGTAGAACTTGGCAGCTACAAGACAGAGCAGTCAGGACTCAATAAAAACTAGAATTAGCCTTGGAACCCGATTTCTTATCTGGGCACATATAGTGCATAGATAAAGTACCTGGCACCTGCAAGACGTGTGCTCTGCAACTGAGTTATGGGCCTGTGCAGAGAGCTTTTCCTCCTTTCATATAGCAGCCATGACATCGGTGGAGGAGAATGTGATTCATTTCTTAATTTTCCTGAGATACTAGCCTATAGGGGCTGCTGTCTTCTGCTCTTGGCACTTGGTCCTTTTTTAGCTGTGAAAGACAGGAAGTGGACTAGGCATGTCAAAACTAAAGAGACTACAACCATAATCTTAGAGTGGTGGTGATGCACTAGGAGGGCTCTGCATAAATGGTTATTTCATTCAGCCATAACCTGGGTGAATCATCCTATGAAGCAGCGAATTCTGAATGAACCATATGGAAGTACCCTTAGGTGCTATCTAAAATGAACAGCTCAATGAGCGACATTTTCAAAGTGTAATTAGCTTAAGATAGTTTTATGTGATTTTTAAAAATGTGAATTTATTCCAAACCTTTGACCTACTATTTCAAACTACAGGTAAGTTGGTTGCTGCCTTAAAACACAATGTGTTAACAAGCAAATTAACTTTAAAATGTGTGGAAGGTGGCAGATCTATTATTGACCTGCTGCAAGATAAAATACCAGTTATTTTGCTTTTTATAAGCTTTCATTTGGGGTTGCGACTTTCTTGCTTTAATTTACAGAACACTCTTTCTACTTGTGATGCACTGCTGTTTACAGCTGTCAATGCTTTTGAAAGCATCTGCGTTGATAAGTACAAATATGAAGCTATACAATTCTCTGCATATGCTTAATTTCTAGCTTGCGTTTGGTGACATTAGCTGTGGAGTGGTTTAAATTACTAACATAGTGAAGCAGGATTATTGCATGTTAGATTTAAAAGTGTGTTAGGAAATGAAATAAGGCTCCATGTTGGGAAAGGTATGTATAAATAAGATTTGCCGTTTCCCTCTTCTGCCTCCTGGCAAAGCCTCATGCCATTTTGATTTACAGATTATTATCTCTGGGGTTTTGATGAGACTTAAAAGTCGCCTCTCATGCTCTAGAAAAATCCACAAAGCTCATTGGTACAGATTCAAACCAGCCCCTGGTGCTAGATAGTATTTTTTTTTAACAGAAAGGCAGACTCTGGCTGCCTATGAGATCATCAGAAAGATAAAAGCCTAAAAGCTCATCCAAGTTATGCCCTTGGCCCTCCTGGAAATTAACTTTCTGGTGACAGCCTGAATATGTAAACCTTAATAAATAAGCTATTGGTTTGAAAAAAAGAATCTGTCCTACTTCATCTTGTCACTTGCAGCCTATATTGGATTGCATTTTTGTGTCACCTTATCTGTTCCCCCTTATTCCTTTTCTTACTGCCACAAGTTCATATTCATGCTATGCTTATCTTCGTCCATTCCTGCCATTCTCAGCGACTGGAACAGTCTGTCTTTCACTCAGTGCAGATGCCGTTCCTCCTTCTAAAAACCTTGCTCCAATCTACCACAGGCTCTGGCTACAGTCAGATCATTCGTTTATTTTTAAAACTTAAATTTCTATTGCACTACTGTACAGAAGTCTCTTAATGTTACAAATAATAGACCAAAAGAAAAAACCAAACACCATGGCCTTAGATGAGACTATAAAATTATTTTACAGTTCATAAAGTTCACAAAGACATGCAGCCATGATGTTGCCCAATAATGTAGACCTACTCACAGTGTGCTCAACCCCTGTGGACAAAGACATGAGGAATGACAGGGGGAGCAAACAAGACACAACAACTTTCTGGGATTAATATTTGGTCACAAATTTGGTCACAATGATGCAGATAAGCTTTGGCTTAGGCACTGGGTCTATCAGCCTCCAGAGGGAGGAATGGACAGGGCTAGGCCTGCCACCTCAAGATGCAGGTCAACTAAGCTGGGCCTCCCCTTGCCACTACTCAAAGTTCTATGGCCCTATTGCTGCCCACGTGGCTGCAGGACAGAAACTTCCAATCAGACCCCTTTACCGGGGAACCCTGAGATCGCACCTGCTTGGGGTTGGGGTAATGCACTAAATCACCCCAGACGCAGAACTGGACTAGGGATTCCACCCAATGCCTTATCCACTGAAAGTTGTGGTGATTGCTATGAGGAAAAACCCCAAACAGGCCCGGCTCCAAAGACAGTGACTACCTTAAACCACAGCAAGGTTTTTTTACTGGTGTCTAAAGAATAACATGTAGGGTGGGCAAGTGGGTTGCTCTTCTGTTGACTCAGCTGAGGATCCGCAGCACAGCCATCTTTTATTCCCTGGTAGTGGACCGTAGTGAAGACTTGCTCCCTCCAGTCTGCTGCCAAAGCTCTACCCACCCAAGGCCCTGAATAGGTGAAAATTCAAATTGTTCCCTTGGCAGGCTATTCCAAGAGCCATCATGGCTGGCCACACAGCAGCCCAATGATTGGCCGTGAGGGCAAAGGGAGGGATGTCCACGATGGGCCACAACCAGAGGCACCCCAAACTGGATAAGCACCACTTGTCAAACACTGGTCTATTCATCACAGTACTGACTACAGTGGTGCCTCGCAAGACGAAATTAATCCGTTCTGCGAGTCTCTTCGTCTTGTGGTTTTTTCGTCTTGCGAAGCACGGCTATTAGCGGCTTAGCGGCTTAGCGGCTATTAACGGCTTAGCGGCTTAGCAGCTTAGCGGCTATTAACGGCTTAGCGGCTATTAACGGCTTAGCGGCTTAGCGGCTTAGCGGCTTAGCGGCTATTAACGGCTTAGCGGCTTAGCGGTTATTAACGGCTTAGCAGCTATTAACGGTTTAGCGGCTTTAAGAAAAAGGAAACAAACTCGCAAGAACTTGCAAGACGTTTCGTCTTGTGAAGCAAGCCCATAGGGAAATTCGTCTTGCGGAACGACTCAAAAAACGCAAAACCCTTTCGTCTAGCGAGTTTTTCGTCTTGCGAGGCATTCGTCTTGCGGGGCACCACTGTACTCTGTCAGGGGAAAAGGTGGGATATAAATATTATAGCAACAACACTCTGCAAGTGGCATTCCAACATCTCAAACAAAGAAAGGTCTCTCTCATCACCTGCTACCTGATTTTTTAAACTAGACAAGCCAGGGATTAAACCTTGAATGCAAAGAATGTGCTCTGTGTGCACAAACATGTTTAGGGCTTTGTTAGCCGAACGTTTTAAAGGAACTTATGATCATTTAAAATGCCTCGTGCAACTTATAAAAGATGTTATATCTAAAAGCAAAATAATTATGCGGTACTATCTCTACCCAAAACAGTAGCTATGATATCTGGATAATTATGAGAACTTTCGCCGTCTTATAAAATCCATCATATGAAAACTGGAAACCATAGAATCTAAGTGCATGACATCATGAAAAGGATCAGCAGGGTGAAGGCATGTGTAATGTCTGCTTCAGTATTATTTCATGTCTCATCCTAGCCCTACCACTTACAAATCAGACAGGGTCAGGAAGTAACAGATTAATGCTTTTTTCCATCAAACTGCAAAACACTATGCTTTTCATTAGCTAAATCTAGGGCATAAGTATTAAATTAATCTTCTCAAAATAAAGTTAATACTATGGATTTACAGCTCTGTGTAAATGTACCATCTGCATTCACACATAGCTCTTAAGCCGTAGATTGTTTTAACCATGCTTTGTTCACAGATAAGCAAACAAGCCAAAGCTTAGTTTTCCAAGGCTTGATTTGTTTTCTAGCTGCTCCTGCCTATAGCTTGGTGAGCATCTAGAATGAGGTGGCCAAACAAACCAAGCCTATGGGTTGGGGCATAATGCCAAACCAGAGTTTAAACAATCCATGGTTCATAAGCCAACAACAAACCTTGACTTCACATTGTGTTTTGTTGCCAGAATAAAACCCTATGGTTATTCTGTTCAGTTGGGTTAGACGTTGAAACAAATCACAATTTGGTGAAACAATGCATGGCTTTGCATTATAGGTGAACCAGGCCAAACGCTTCATCATGTTCCTTGGAGCACCTCATGATTCCTCACTCAGACCCACAAATCCCATTTCTCAATTATAGAAGCACAATGAACTTCTTGAAATATTAGGAAAACTCTTTCCTCCATCACCAAACTCATTTATGCCATTGATAACATGCATTTTATCTGTCAATGGAAAGACAAAACAGTCCAGTTTGCAAACTATGGCTTAGTGCAAACAAGTAGGTTCCCAAAATAAAATTATGGCCAGCTGCTGCCAGAATTAAGCCATGGTTTGGTTTAGCATTACCTTTTAATCTTGAATAATCTTTGGCTTTATATAATGTCAGGCAATGGACAAGTGGGAATCCCTTCTCACCAGTCAAATGTGGCCCGCAGAGAGTTTATCTGGTCAACAGGACTTCTCCACCTCTATTCTGTAATCTAGTTTTACACTACCCTAAAACACAAAACCAACTCATTTGGAGGAGCTTATATAAAGCCCTTATTATGGTTGAATAAAGTCATTATCATGCTTGGATCAGTCTCTTCTGAGAACACAAATATTTGTCTCACTGGTTGGACTGGAAATGTCTGTTCCTAAATGCTCCTAAAGCAGAAGTAAACATTAGAATTTTCCTGGGGATTTTCCTACTAGTCAACAGTTGCTCTATTGATAGCTTTGCTGATCTGAAGAATGACAGACTAGGCTACTAGCTTCCCCTCAGTTATTGCCACAGATCCTCAAATATTTGATGAACAGTTAAAATACTAGTGACAGCCCTTGAGATATTTGAAGATGGCTTTCATATCTCCTCTAAGTCTCCTCTTACACAGGCAAAACATACCCAACTCCCTCAATCATTCCTCATAAGGCTTGGTTTCCAGACCATTTATAATCTTTTGCATGTTCTTCTGCATGCCTTCTACTTGTCAATATCCTTCTTAAATTTTGGTGCCCAGAACTGGACACAGTAATCCAGGTGGGGGTCTGACCAAGACGGAATAAAGGTAAAGGTAAAGGGACCCCTGACCATTAGGTCCAATCGTGGCCGACTCTGGGGTTGCAGCGCTCATCTCGCTTTATTGGCCGAGGGAGCCGCTGTACCGCTTCCGGGTCATGTGGCCAGCATGACTAAGCCGCTTCTGGTGAACCAGAGCAGTGCACGGAAACGCTGTTTACCTTCCCACCAGAGTGGTACCTATTTATCTACTTGCACTTTGACGTGCTTTCAAACTGCTAGGTTGGCAGGAGCAGGGACCGAGCAACGAGAGCTCACCCCGTCGCGGGGATTCAAACCGCCGACCTTCTGATCGGCAAGTCCTAGGTTCTGTGGTTTAACCCACAGCACCACCCGCATCCAAGACAGAATAGAGTGGTACTATTACTCCCCTTGAATGCTTTGCCCATTGTTACTGTTGCTTATTCCCTTTTGCTAATACATTTCATAATAGCCCCCAAGTATCCACTCAGAATAGCTTTAATAGAATTATACCCACAGGATTGATGTAAGAAAACTAAATATATGAACAAAAATAGGCTGAAATACACACTAAAGTAGAGAGTCCTTAAATACTTCTCACTTGAGAGAAAAGCCCTACATAGAAATATCTCCATCTGCCAATCAGACAGAGAGGTATGCTAAAAAAATCTTTCCCAGCACCACTGGTGCACAGATTGACAGGGCCAAGGACACAAACCACAGGAAGAGTGGTAAATGAGATTGCAGGTCAATATTTTAACTTCCTGCCCTTTTTTGGTCAATCAGTGAACCACATGTGTCCCCCTACAGATGTGTCTGCTCCTTGGGCCTCACAAATTGGCTCACCGCCAACCAGGCAACAAGCTACTCAAGTAAGCAGACCTTTTGCTACACTGAAGAATACAGCCCACAATAGTTTATTTACTCAAGTTTGGATACATTGCATCTGCTGTGTTGGCAAGTCATTAACAATTTCTAGGATTGTAAGAAATGATACATTATATTATATCCTCTCTCATATTCAGTAGCGTTTTCTCTTAAACATTTACAAGATCTACAGTTCAGCTGGGAGGCAATACTACATTCAAAATAAATGCAACAGGCAATAACAGTTTTGTGTAGCAATTTTCTAGTATTCTACAACTTTCATAGGTAACAACATCTCTTAAAATACCCCTATTTAAAATCATATTTTCATCCTACATATAAAACACAGGTATACAGTGAAGAACCTCAAGCATGCCTACTCACTTAAACAGAGCTAGGGTGAAATACTAACACCCCAGTGCACTTTTTATTTCAGATTTTACCCAAAAGTAGACGTACAACCTACTGTTGGTTTCCCTGCCTTCTGACCCAATAAGCATCAGTCCAAATAAGCATCAGTCTACACTGGATTTCTCCTTTCCAAAGTACCCCCCCGACTAATATTTGCATACTAATGCTGTAGTAAATCCAACTTATTTATAAGAAAACACCATTATGACCTCTAAAAGTAATAGCACACCATATTTTGTTTTAACAGATTCATAGTAGGCCCCCCATTCTCATCTAAGAAAACTCACTTTTCTCTAACGATGATCTTCCTGTAGTGTAATTTATATTGCATTTTGCTATACCGTATTGCAGCAACCTTAAAATCTCATCCCTGTCATACTTTAAAAGGAAGGTGTTCTGGCCATTTAACCCTGCTACAAAGTGTATCAAAGAATCAAGACTAATAAACAAACAAAACAAAGCCGGCGCATCCAAAAACCTCCGTTCGAAGTAGAAAAATGACTAGGAATCCAGTATTATTCATCTATATTTCAGCATTTTAAACACAACAGAAATGCTTCCCCAGTCACCAGGCAGATGATGAATCATAAAAATGCAATAAATAACTCCAAGGCCAAGGCAGGCATAGCAAGCTAGCAGCTGGAGAAAAAAAACATTTTGCTTTCTCCACCTTCCTCTTTTGCATGTTCCATTATGCTCCTCATAAGCTCCTTTGCTGACCTTGAGGAGAAAGGTAGGAGGACCACAGTATGGCACACACAGGCAGGTAAGAGGGCAGCACATTCCAAAGATGAAGATTTTTGGGGGCATCCTACTTAATTCATGCTCTCTCTCTCCCCCTTTAATCCACTTTGAATAGCAGCTCAGGTAGTTCAACAAGTTCACAAGCATTAGGCAAGTAATACATACAAAAGTTACTATGTCCCTTACTACTACAAGCTTGCCAATTGGCAGAAAGACGTTCATATCTGCACTTCAATCCCTGTTCATATAGAAACAGCCGGCCTTGATGTTAAAGGGAGAGCTGCGTGAGATTCAACTGACTGTGACTGCTCCGTGCAACAGAATGCCTTCAGAAAAAGTTAAGTTTATAAAATCCCTGGAAGGAGTCATACAGCCAAAGCAAGCTAACAAGTAAAGATGCAAGCTGTTCACGCTACAAGCAAGATGCAGAACTCAACATATGCAACCGCTCTGGCCAAAGTGAGAATTATCTGAATAATTCAAACACGTTGCCAAAATATTCTGCTCTTACTCTGTGCTAAAGATTAAGGCATGCAATACTATTTTAAGTGAAAACAAAATTGAAGAATATTTCATACAACTCCCTTAATTCTTTCCTGTTAAAAATGTAAGATGATTTCTGTGCATTTTATAACTATTAGGCCTTTAAAAGAATTTTATACAGCTATATCCAAAGATCTCAAGGTAAAACCTCAATAAAAAGGCAGAGTCCACTACAATTAAAAATTAAAAATATATTTCAACCCATCATAAAACTGTAAAAAGGTAAAGATAAAGGACCCCTGACAGTTAAGTCCAGTCGCAAACGACTCTGGGGTTGCGGCACTCATCTTGTTTTACTGGCCAAAGGAGCCAGTGTTTGTCCGCTTCCACAGACAGTTTTTCCAGGTTATGTGGCCAGCATGACTAAGCTGGTGAAACCAGAGCAGTGCACAGAAACGCCGTTTACCTTCCAGCTGGAGCGGTACCTATTTATCTACTTGCACTTTGACGTTCTTTTGAACTGCTAGGTTGGCAGGAGCTGGGACCCAGCAATGGGAGCTCACCCCAGCACGGGGATTCGAACTGCAGACCTTTCGATCGGCAAGCCCTAGACTCTGTGGTTTAGACCACAGTGCCACCTGCATCCCTGAAACTGTAGCCATCACTTAATCTGCTAGTTGCTCCCAAAGGACTAGGTAGATAGCCAAGTTTTAAATGGGCATCTGGATGTAAGAAGCATAGTCACCAGCTATATTTCTGAGGCAGGGAGTTTCATAAGTAGGGCATCATCAAACCATGCTGGGTATGACACCAAGAAAGGCTACTCTGGCAGATCTTAACATCTGTGCAGGACTCCTTCAAGTATTCAGGTCATTTAGTCATCTGGCTAGATCTGCTTGGCGTTCAGTATCTTCCACACACTGTTTGATGGGTTTTTTGGCTTGTTCGTAGCCCATGTCAAGTAGGATCTGTGGGGTGAAACCTAGAGTTGTCATTATGTAGGGATGCCATATGTCCTGATTTTCCTGGACATTACTGGGATTTCAAAGGCAGAATTGATGTCCAGGGTTTGAAATATGGCAATCCGACCTATGAGGTAAGGTTGCAGTGTTTAGGACTTTTTAGTTCAGAGAAAAAGCCAATAAGAGGGAACATGATAGAAGTTTATAAAAGTATACATAACATGGAGAAAGTGGAGAAAGTTTTTCTCCTTCTCTCATAACACTGGAACTTGGTCCCCATTGAAGCTGGATGTTGGAAGATTCAAAACAGGATAAAAGGATGTATTTCTTCCCGTAGCACTTAGTTAAGCAATGGAACTCACTCCCTTGGGAGACAATGATGGCCACCAACTTGGAAGGCTTTGAAAGAATTGGACAAATTCATTGAGGTTAAGGCTATCAATATCTATGCTCTGCCTCCATGGTCAGAGGTAGTAATGCTTCCAATTACCAGCTGCTGGAAACCACAGGAGAGTCCTAATGTGCTCAAATCCTGCTTGCTGGTTTCCCATAGGCATCTGGGTGGCCACTGTGAGAATAAGATGCTGGACTAGATGGGCTACTGGCCTAACCCAGAAGGAACTTATTACGATCTTGTTGCAATGGATATTATTTTTGTTGTGCAATAAAAGAACAGGGATTGGAAACCTCCAGGCAATAGATGCAGTCTAAAACCAGGTTTGACCAGGCCCTTTTGGTCTCTTCCAAACCTTAGCTGTTCAGCAGCAGGAAACAGCCAAGAGGGAAAGTGGATTCAGTGGCGTAGCGTGGGGGGTGCCAGGGGGGCCGGCCGCACCGGGCGCAACATGGGCGGGGGGCGCGCTCGCACTAGCAGCTCTCTGCCCCTACTAAAATCCACGGGTTAGGGAGCCCGCGCTCGCTCGGCTTGGCGAGGAGGTCGCGGA
Source organism: Podarcis pityusensis (assembly GCF_964106645.2). Lineage (NCBI taxonomy): Eukaryota > Metazoa > Chordata > Lepidosauria > Squamata > Lacertidae > Podarcis > Podarcis pityusensis. Next base: position 23,304,746 of record NC_138037.1, on the reverse strand, counting down.
AGGGGGAGAGCGAAGCCTTCTGCCGCGGGCAAAAAAAGGAGAGGAAGCCGGGTGGGCGGGCGGGCGGGCTGGCTGGCGGGGGTCTGGCTGCGCCTGCTGCTGCCGGTGCAGGGCAAGGCAAGCAGAGCGAGGAGGAGAGAGAGGGGAAGGGGGGGGGGGGAAGCAGCTAGGAAACGCTGCGGTGTGGAGGAGGAATCAATTAAGGAGAGAAAGCGAAAAGCCTTGGAGAAAGGGAAAAAAGGAAAGAAAAGAGGCAGCTCCAGGAGAGCGCGGGGGAAAGAGAAGCCTCGCTGCTGCTGCTGCTGCTTGGGAGAGTAAATTACTGTACTTGCCTTGCCCCGGGTTAGGGGGCGCAAATTATTTGCCTTGCCCCGGGTTAGGGGGCGCAAATTACTTGCCTTGCCCCGGGTGCTGATAACCCACGCTACGCCGCTGAGTGGATTTGGTTTTATGCAAAATGTACAATTGTGATTCTATCTTCAGTAAGAGCGGCTGCAATATCAAGGAAGCAAGGAAATGTCTCAGCAGATTTGCTTTTGCTTCAAATATGCAAAAGATAGTCAATGCATTTTGCAGCTGCATGCATGCAATTTTCCAGATGCAATTGCTTTCAACAGCCATAATGCAGGGCTTGCAACATAGCTGTCTGCATTGGCTTTAATAACATCATTTTGCAGGTATTACTGAGTATTTTTTGCCTTTTTTGCATAGTCAGGATAACTAAAGTGTGTTGGAGCATTTCTATTTGTCTTTTCAGAAAATAAAAAGTAAAACCTGAACAATGTTTCTAAGAACATTTTTCTGTTTTCATGGGAAATAACTGCTTGTATGTGTGAGGGTCTAGCCCCACCCACTTTTAGAATACAGTTTTCCACTAGAGCAGGCATTACTCTTGTGCAGGCATGGCCAAACTTGGCCCTGCAGCTGCTTTGGGACTACAGTTCACATCATCCCTGACCACTGGTCCTGTTAGCTAAGGATGATGGGAGTTGTAGTCCCAAAACAACTGGAGGGCCAAGTGTTGCCACGCCTGCACTAGAGTAATGCTGTCCTTGGACTAAAAAAGCAGAAACACACCAACTCCAGAATACAGAATATTCTCAATTCTTAACACCAGCACATTGAGGCCAAAACTGGCTAGAATTGAAGCTGCAAGGAATAATCAATTAACTGGCTGGATTAATAGATTAAAAACCTATAGAATGATTAAAAGGTGTCTGAATAACTTAAAAGGTCTGAATAACTGGGCATGCGAGAGAAATATTAATATATTGATACAACTATTTCCTGGTGCAAAGTGTCACCTTAGCAAATGCATTCCCCCAGCCTTTGTTTTCTTCTGAGATGATTCCCATTATGACACACATCACCATTTAAAAAATATTGTTTTTAGCCATATTTAAATGTATACACAAATTTAACTGATCATTCAATTTTATTTAAACAGGCAATAGTCCTTTTAAAAATTAAGAGTTTGAATCCATCTGTACTGTGAAAGAGCCAGATTTAAAAGAAACATTGACATTGGTTTCCAAATGAGCACAGTTGGCTTCAGTTGCTGTGGTTTTTATTTATAGTAGGAAAGCTGTAGCATTTGCATCCTGAAGGGCAAATTATCTAAAGATTAGCAGAGAGACGTTGAAGGGGAGAAAAACACCTTTATGCTTCCTTTTACTCTCCATCAAATAAAGGAACTAGGATCTGTCATTGCTGCATAAAGGGCACATCAGTGCACAGGTCAATCTTCACTTCTCCTTTTAAGCAGAGAGAAGTATGTGTATGCATGAGATTAGAATTTTGGCTAATTAATCTACCAATTAAATGCATTATAGCTTTCACTCCTAATAAGCATCTGATATGCATGGAAGCTAAGATACAAACTACAGCACATTCTAGTTCTGAGCTTCCCCATAATCAGAGGACCACCCAACACAGATTTCCCCCATAGCTGGCAATGCACTCTTTTTTCTCCAGAGTTACATACTTTTAATTTGTGGACCTTTTAGCAATATCAAAATTATGTAAGTCTACCACATACTCCAGTATGAAAAGCTAAACGCCTACCAAACTGAATTGCTCAGTGATTCCATGCATTATTATTTTTTTACCTCATCATCACACCATGCAATTCATGAGTATGGATGGTATGTAATTATTAGGCTCCAGGAACGCAGCCCCATTTTGTTTCATTTTTGCTTTCATGTCTATTTTCAGTCCAGTAGAATCTATTAGAATAGGAACTCATGAATCCATTCATTTCTCAAAGCTGCATTGGGTTATTTAATACTTTAAGAGATCAGTGTGAACATCACTTGAAGAAGGTAAAGTAAATCGCTCAAATAATGCTCTGCAGTTTCCAAGTGGTGCTATGGACCTTGATTTAACATCTTTGCTTGCCAATTCTCCCTGCAATCTGTTTTATCAATTTCAGAGCACAGCTTATGCTTGAGCGAGTAAACAGGTTGCACAAATGTGCCAACAATTCTAATTATAGGGATTTTTTTTAAGTGTACAGTTAAAGCCAGAAACAGTGCACAGTACATCACCATCAGCAGATAGTGAATTTAGTTGTTGATATGGCTAGCTGTGATCTAAGAAACTTTCCAGTGCAATTTCCCTACAAGTAGCATATTGTTCTTCATATTTACAAATATGTAGCTCTCAGAATGATAAAGAGAAAAGCACACACACACACAAATGCAGCATTTCTGAAAATGTCAAATACTAAAAAGAAATACTGAGGCTAGAAATTCGGTGGTGGGGCAGGAAAACATCTGTTATCAGGATTTGATGGGAGTTGTAGTCCAAAACATCTGGAAGACGCTAGGTTAAGGAAGGCTGGCTTATACACTTTTGGGAAATGAGTCCATAGTGTAAAGGAATATGGGTGCCACCTTAAATAAAATATTGGGGGGGGTAGGTAAGCCTCATTTCGCATAATTGATCACATGACATGGTGTGCACACACCATTTGAATGGCAATGCCCATCAGCTTGGGGGGGTGAACACCCCTTGGCCCCTAGGGGTTGGCTCCTATGCAAAGGAATGTTTTCAGTGCTCCCAAAGGCTCGTGCAGAATTTTACTCTTTCTTTCTTTTCATCCTTTCAACAGCAGGTTCCTCTGTCATAACACAAATTAAAAACAAAACAAAGAAAACAATTTGTCTCTTGAGTTTCTCAAAGTGGTTTGTCTTTCAAGAACCACAAAGCCATTTGATTTCATAGAGCTCATTGCATGATTCACTGGATGTGGCGAAGCGGATTGTGGCCCATAAAAGCTTACGCCATATTAGAGCCAGCGTGGTATAGAGATTAAGAGTGATGGGCTAGGACCCTGGAGACCAGGGTTCAAATCCCTGCTCAGTCACAGTCTCTCAACCCAACCTACCTCACAGGGTTCTTGTGAGGAATAAATGGGGAGAAAGAGAACCATATACGCCAACTAGAGCTTCTTAGAGGAAATGTGGGATGTAAATGTAATAAATAAATAAAGGAGTCTTGATCTTCACTAAGTTTTACCCTGCGATTTGTTATTTGCCTTCAAAACAGCTGTATATTCTCCTCATTAACAACTTAACAGATAGCATTAGAAACACGTACATATATGTAATAAGAGATTTCATTTAAGGGGGTGGCGTGGAATTATACAACCATCACAATTTCCAGTACTGACCTATGCCCTTTGACGTCTTTGAAATTAAATTATAAGGTGTGCTTTCAGTCTGTGTCAGCAGAGGAAAACTACCTAACAGCAATGCCATTTAGCCCAAATTATTGGAGGTCGTTCAGTACCTATTGCCCGGAGACAGATAATAGGCATGCTAAATGCAAACGGATGCCATTTCCCCACCACCAGCACAAGGACAGTGTTGTCTTACCTTGGGCCAGGAACGCAGGGTGATAACGTCATCTGTGGTTTTGCTACTTTCTCCAGTCAGCAGGTGGAAGCAATCTGGTAAGTTCTCCAGTGACTGCCCATCAACAGTACTACATAAGAGCAAACCAATGTTTTTAGGAAACAATCAAGGGTGTGCGTGTGCACCTTTAGGCTGCCTTCCAGAGTAGATATCCTCCTTTTATATTTAAGCAGTCTTTGTGTCGATTTTCTAAACTCATTTCTTACTTCCGATGATTATTACATTTTTATTTATTCTTCACAAAATGAGGAAAAATGGAGACTGAAATACACTTTCATTATGAAAGTATCTAACATACGCCACAAAAAATACCAATTACAGGGGACAGGGGTGTAGAATGGTCCTGACCATGCAGTGTGAATGTACACCAAGCACAGAGACAGATTTGAGGCCCCCAAGTCAGTGTGTGTTCTCTCTCCTCAGCAGAATAGATGTGAATATTTTAGATCTGAAATATTGAAAAAAATAATTTATGAGCATCTTAAATCACACCACACAAATTGAAAAATGCACAGGCAATTTAAAATGGCCATCCAACCATGGAAAGGTGAACCAAAATGTCTAAAACTTGTCATTAAAGAGAAGCAGTTAATTTATTTAATTTTCCTAGAGCAATCCATATAAGACACTGAGTTTGTGACTGCCATGACAACAGAATTCTATCAAGCCTTTGATTCTGCTTCTGTGAGAGCTTCTCTTCAAAGCATTCCCATTCCCACTGACTTCTGGAGGCATTGCTTGCTTGAAAAATTGCATCTTTCAATAGGAGGTTGGCAGGCTCTTTGCAGCATACAAATGGACACCCTCTCATGGTAAATTTCCATCTTGGTATGTCATACGCTAGCCTGCTTACCATTCATATTTTATTAGTATTTTTCTGAACAGCAGGAGACATGAAACTTGATCTCAACCATGGTTAGCATTAACATCAGTGAAAATATAACACTGATAGCTCTGAAAAGAGAAAGGAAAGGAATTTATTGGGGGGGGTAGAGAAGGAAGGAGCTTATAAACCAACCACACACTTCCCATGTCCCACAGCACTTTCTTATACATTTATACTCAGAAGCAGTTCCACTGCATTCACTGGAGCTTACTCCCAGGTAAGTGTGCTGCTAAACTATGCATTAATTATTAATTATATTTCTTTATTATTTTTGATGCACCACTCATTTGACTGGGTTTCCTCACCCACTCTGGGCAGCTTCCAGCAAAATATAAAAACACAACATCAGATATTCAAAACTACCCTATACAGAGCTGCCTTAAATGTCTTCTAAAAGTTGTAGTTATTTATCTCCTTGACATCTGATGGAAGGGTGTTCCACAGGGTAGGTGCCACTACCGAGAAGGCCCTCTACCTTGTTTCCTATAATTTCACTTTTTGCAGTGAGGGAACCGCCAGAAGGCCCTTGGAGCTGGACCTCAGTGTCTGGGCTGAATGATGGGGTTGGAGACGCTCCTTCAGGTATACAGGACTGAGGCCGTTTAGGGCTTTAAAGGTCAACATTTTTAATTGTGCTTGGAAATGTACTGGGAGCCAATGCAGTCTTTCAGGACAGATGTTATATGGTCCCATTGGCTGCTCTCAGTTACTAGTCTAGCTGCTGCATTCTGGATTAGTTGTAGTTTCCAAGTCACCTTCAAAGGTAGTAGCCCCACGTGGAGCGCATTGCAGTAATCCAAGCGGAAGATAATAAGAGCACGCACCAGCTGGCTTACCAGACACCTGTCCTGGGCACAGAATTAACCTGCAGGTGTGCATTTGTTCTGGGTTCAGTGTTATAGTCTGAACTTACAGAATGAGCTCCTCTCTCACCCTTATTTATTTCTGATCCAAGACCTCCACTATCATGCAAGAATATTTTACAAAGTGAAGCAAGCACAATATTACTGAAGCATTTAAGTAGTAAGTCAATCCTAGCAACAAATAGGAAATGTTCATGTATGAAAATTTAAATTTTATTATTTTTATCGCAGAATGTAGCCCCATTCACTTAGCTTATTTACTGAATCCAGATTCCCCTTCTCATAAAGTATTCTGGAAAGGTTATTTAAAAATAGGTACTTACAATACCAGTATGCCTTTTGCAGAACCAGTCTTTCAGAAAGCTATATGCAGTATGGGTAAGAATTAGTTATTTAAAATAATAATAATAATAATAACCCTTACCTTGTGTGGTGGATGACCCTTGCTCCGAAAAGCATGGTCAAAATTAAAGGTTCAGGAACTCAGACCAGATCAAATTTCATACAATCATTCACAGACTTTACTAAAACAAGACTCTACAAGAGAGAAAAACTCCAAATATTTACACAGATTAAAATAGCTCAGAAGGTTAAAAACAAACAAACAAAAACTAACATTCAGCTAATTAACATAAATGCTTACACTTAAATCTCAGTAGGCTGAGCAATGGAAGAAGATGCTGTCAAAAGCCCCAATAGACGCTGACCTTGCCTGGTTAGCTACCGAGAGCTCCCACCAATCCAGGTTTTATGGGAACTTAGACCATGGGCGTTCACCTCTTCCACCTAAATACCTTGTGACACCAGTCTTGAAGCCTTAAAGGGAGGCAGCTGCATGTAAGCTCATTATTTCTGAGGATCTAACCCATTCCCATAAACCAGACTTAAAGGGGCGATATCACCACACCTTCAGAACTTCACAACAACACATCCCCAAAAGCAAGATTCAAATTGTGGAATGCAAAATCATGTGAACTACAGTGGTGCCTCGCAAGACGAAATTAATTCGTTCCGCGAGTTTTTTCGTCTTGCGAGTTTTTTCTTCTTGCGAAGCACGGTTTCAATTTTTTCAAAAAAATCTTCAAAAACCTCAAAAAAGGCTACCACACCGCGTGCTATGAGTTGCTCCCCGAAGTCAAGTCGCAACTGCACCTCTTCAAGCAATGCACCCTGTATTACTGTAATGGTTTTAAGAAAAAGGAAACAAACTTGCAAGACGTTTCCGTCTTGCGAAGCAAGCCCATAGGGGAATTCGTCTCGCGAAGCGACTCAAAAAACGAAAAACTCTTTCATCTTGCGAGTTTTTCGTCTTGAGAGGCATTCGTCTTGCGAGGTACCACTGTACATGGCCAGAAGTCTTGTTTTATAGTCCTGAGCAGTATAAAGACTATTTGCTGTCAAAAGAGATGTGTTTTAATTTGTCCCAATAACCAAATGGTATGCATGCTTATCTGGGAAACAATTATTTAAAATCAACCAATTTTCTTGGCAATTTCAATCATGTTTTAGTCAATACAACTTGGCTGTGTGGTATATCTAAAGGCAGTTAAAATAAGAATTAGATGAAATAATATATTGAAGTCAATTGCAAATGCGCTATAAGGCACCATTGGCAGTTTCAGAGTTATGAGTTTTGCATACTAGATGCAAGTAAAACAAACACTGTTACAGAACACTTTGTAACAATAGCAGATAGCATGGCTGGGTGGGGGCACTTACGGAAGGACGAGGTGGAAAGGAAGGAGGTGTGGTGCAAACGCACTGGCGGGGTGCCAGATTAGCTCAGGCTTGTGCATTTTCACCATGTCCCTGCTGCCTCGCCTCTCCCATTTCTGGCAAGCAGTAGTGACTTACCTACCAGGAGGTCAAGGAAGCACTTGTGTCCACTTCTGCTCTCCAGGACAACAGGGGGAAAAAATTCCAGTGCACTCTGGAAAATTTTCAGTGCAGATTATCCTAATCTGCACAGGATTTTTTTCGAAGAAAACTCACATCACTGATTGAGCATGACCCACATTACATATTAAGCCAAGAGTTACAGACATGGCAAAGAGAAGCAAAACCATTATTATTTGTAAGTAAAGTAATTCTGCAAGATGAAGTTACCTGGAAATTTGGTTTATTGTTTTTATCCTGCACATTACATGAAAGCAGAAAGGTGCTTATTTGCAAGAAATTGTTTCTCTAAAGGAATGAATGTAAACAGTAAGTCCACCTTTAATTGGTATGGAGAGGGGAAACACACACCACCATCGTGCTACACAAAGCTTCGAACTCAAGCACAACAAACACAAAAGCATAAAACCATTCCAGTCCCCACATACATACAAACTCACACCTGGAAACATTCTATCGGATCCAACCATGCCATTTCACTTGTGCATCACGTTTCTGAACTACTATCAATGGGCCACATACGTTACTAATTTGCTCCTGAGTCCTTTTCAGTCTTTGCAGTTCTGGTGTGTCGGTTACAATGCTGAAACCTCTTCCTTTGCTTTCCTCAAAGTCACGTTTGTATTTGACCTATCAAACAGAGAAACGTTATTTTCACTATATACTATGCCACCAAATGAAGCTTTGGGTGAACAAAATGCTGCCAACACCTTAGCACATCCTACTTTCATTTAATCAACGGAACAGTTTTACCACAGGCATTCTTAGCACGCAGGGCTGGTTGATCATGAAGAAGGGCAAAATAAAAGATGGCCACATAATGCCATCTGCATACCACAAAATTCATCTAAATGTCTCTAGCTGAAGCCATTCATGATTTATTAGATACTATGGTAAAGCACAGTATTTACTTCTTCCAGTTCTCCAAACTATGCAAGATTTCAACCAATATTGGTCTGATTCAACAGCATGCATCTCGATATACACTGTCCAATGTAAGGATCTAACTGAAATCAATGGAATTTACTTTCTTATACATTAGTGATCATTGTTTCAGAGGATGAACGGCATGGGATACATGCCACTGTATGTAACTGCTTCAGGAGAAACCAGGTTTCATGTTCAGTTTAGCCACATGCCAGATGGAACTCTTAGACAGTGCAAGAAATGGTTGAAATATTTCAGAACATAAAAGAAAGCAAAAGTAAATACTATGGCCTTGTTGGCCATGGGTGTAGCCAAGGGGCAGGGAGGGGCAACTGCCCCCCCAAATCAATAAAAATACATAGCAAACTGAGGTTCTGCCCCCCCCAAAAAATACTGGCTACGCCCATGTTGTTGGCATGACTCAGTAAGCCAAACTATGGCTTGCCTGGACTGTATGATCACGTTGGCTCCCAGAGAGGTGCTTGTACCTGCTGTGCCCCTCTCCAGTCCTTTTAGCTCAATATAGTGTGGTATAGCTGCTAAACCAAGGTTTGGCTTAACATACTGTCAGGGAACTGCCATCGGAAGGAAGGGAAGTGAAAGGGCTCACACAGGTTGGGAGAGACTCAGCAGCTGAAGAGGGAACCAGTAGGGGGAGAGGAGCTGAGATGAGGGAAAGTGAGCTGGAGGGATGGCTCAGAGACACTTCCAGCGAAAACAGTGGGGAGGTTTCAGGACCTCCTGTAGGGACACCCACTCCTCGCCGGAAACTGTCACGCAGAGAGTCCAGAAGACGTGTTTCCGTTAAGGAGCTTTTATGTTGGAAGCGATTCCGAAAGCAACCACTGTCGGAATCTGCCAGCGACTGACGGAGCCATGTTTAAGGGGCTCCGTTACAGACAGAGGTTTGCAAACTTGACCAAACTCTGAGGGACTAGGATTTTACACACAAGCAGCTCATCGTCCCATCACAGCATTCCGACAGTCTTCGTGAGCAGCTTGTGCAGGAGAAGGCATCATGAGCAACCCAGCCGGAACCGGAGAAGCAGGAGCTGGAGCGGGTCCAAGCCTGGAAGAAAGGTACCGGGTGTTGGAGGTCCAGCTAGCGCTGCAGACGGCGAGGCTTGAGGAGAGGAGGGCTCAGGATGCAGACAAAAAGGGGAAAGACACCCAGCTCGTCAGAAAGGTACCAGGATTGGTGCAGAAGTTTGGGGGGGAGCCCAAAGACTATCATGGCTTTCGGACAGAGATGCAATATGCCCTCAATCTGCAGTTTGATGAATTCCCTGACGAGGAATCACGAGTGGCTTTCGTGATTGGGCATCTTGAAAAGGGGGCGAGAGACTGGGTTAGACCCCTGATGGCAGCGAATAGTGACGTCCTAAAGGACACGATGAAGTTCTTTCGCGCCATGGATCTGATGTTTTCCAGCGATATTGAACAGGGAGTGGTCCGCAGACAGTTAATGGCTTGCAAACAGGGGAGCCGATCTGTCCGTGAGTACTGGACTGAGTTCACCATGTTGATCCATAAATTGGGGTGGGATCTATCGGCGGAACCCATTCAAATGCTCTTTGAAGAAGGGCTTTCTTCGGCTGTGAAAGACGAACTTTCCCGGGCGCCCAGGGCGGAGTCTATGGACCAGCTGACCAAATCAGCGCTGACCATAGGAGCGCGCCAGGAGGCGAGAGCATTGGAGAGGCGGGAAGGGAAGGGGGAACGTTGGAAGGAGTTCCGCATTCCAGACATTCCAGAGCCAACTTTCCCGCCGGCAGAGCCGATGGAAATCGGAACAGCGCGCGCGCGCGCAGTTTCAAAGCCCAGTGAGGGGGGAAAGAAGGAGGGAAAAGGCGCCCGGAAATGCTATCTCTGCCAACAGCCAGGTCACTTTGCCAGAGTCTGCCCCCAGAGGAAGGAATGGCAAGGGATGGTAGGAGCTGTGGAGGGAAGAGAGGAAGAAATACCGAAGCAAGTAAAAGCCAACGCCTGGCTGCCACCGTCGGGGCACAGCAGCCAGGCCAAAGAGCAGTGAAAGTGCCCACGCCAGAACCTCCTAAACCCGCCCTAGTGATAGAAGTGGCGCTAGAGCTGCCAAACGGACACCCTCTAAAGATAAAGGCGCTGTTGGACTCAGGCAGCTCCTGCAATTTCATGAGCAAAGAGTTTGCAGCTGAACACCAGATACAGACGATCCCTTTAAGCAACCCCCTGCAGGTGACCACGATCGATGGCAGGGAGCTGTTGGGAGGAGAAGTCAGCTTGCAGACCGTCCCAATGATAATGAAGGTGGCAAGGCACACCGAACTGATAGCGTTTAATGTGGCCACCTTGGGAGGAGCTCCCATTATATTGGGGATGAGCTGGCTAGCGTTACATGATCCGCTGGTGGGCTGGCATCAGAGAGTGGTTTCTTTTGGTTCAGCACATTGCTTAGAACACTGCAAAGAGGGAAAGGGTTTGGCAGGGGCCCAAGCCACCCTAGCAGGGACTGAAGTAACGGAGAACGTGAAGGTACCACGACAATACGCAGATCTCCGCGACGTCTTCAGCGAAAGGGAAGCTGACCAACTACCCCCGCATAGACCCTTTGACTGTCAAATCAATTTACTCCCTGGGGCACAGCTCCCTGTAGGCAAGCTGTACGCCATGTCAGACAGAGAGATGCAGGAGCTAAGAGAGTTCATTGACAAGAACCTGAAAAGAGGGTTCATCAGAGAGTCCAGGGCGGTGGGGGGCAGCCCAGTGTTTTTTGTGGATAAAAAAAACACGAACAAGCCGAGGCTTGTGTGTGACTTCAGGGCCTTAAATGCAGTGTCAGAACCAGTGGCTTTCCCTATGCCCAGGATTGACGACATTTTGACAAGGGTCAGGAAGGGAAAGATTTTTACTAAACTGGACCTAAGGGGGGCGTACAACCTGATACGAATAAGGAAGGGGGATGAATGGAAAACCACCATGTTCACCCCTTTGGGGGGATTTGAATATTTAGTTATGCCCTTCGGCCTACAAGGAGGCTCCGCGTGCTTTCAATCGTTTATGAACCATGTCCTGGGGCCTTTGCTTTACAAGAATTGTGTGGCCTTCTTAGACGACGTGTTGGTGTATTCTGAGAATGAGGAGCAGCATGTGAGAGACGTCAGAGAAGTGTTGAGCAGGCTGCAAGCCAACCAGCTGTGGGTGAAACTGGAGAAGTGTCAGTTTCATACCAAGGAGGTGGAATTCCTGGGGTATCGCCTGTCAGACAAGGGATTGGCCATGGATCCCGGCAAGGTCCAGGCGGTGCTGGAATGGAAAACACCCAAAACAAGGAAGGATGTGCAGAGGTTCCTAGGATTTGGGAACTTCTATCGTAAGTTCATCCGAAACTTTGCCCACCTGACGGCGCCCATTACGGACTGTCTCAGCAGTAAGAAGAAGTTCGTTTGGACTGAGGAGGCGGAGCGAGCATTTGAGGAACTAAAAAGGGCCTTCGCCTCGGAACAACAACTCCTGCATGTGGATTTACAAAAACCGATGAGAGTGGAAACTGACGCATCAGACAGAGCGATTGGGGCGGTGCTTCTGCAGCCAGGGAAGGAGGAGTCAGAGTGGAGACCGTGTGCCTTTTTTTCGCGAAAGCTGAACAAATCCGAGAGGAACTACACGGTGTATGACCGAGAACTACTAGCCATTCATGAGGCGTTCCGGAGATGGAGGCACCTGCTAATTGGCGCACAACATAAGGTGCAAGTGTGCACTGACCACAAGAACCTAGAGTATTGGAGGACGGCACGAGTGCTCAACCAACGGCAAGTGAGATGGGCCCAGGAGTTCTCCAAATTTAACTTTGAGATTTGTTACGTGCCAGGCCCAGAGAACATTAGGGCGGACGCTCTCTCACGCAAACCTGAATATTTGGAGGGGGAGGGAGCACCCGAAGAGAGACATGTCATTCCAGAGGACCGCTGGGTGTGTGGGGCGGCATTGGTGGGACAAAGAGAACTGGTAGAGGAAACAGAGAATGATGAATACGCCCAGAATAAGCTCAGAGGTCTTAGGGGTGAGGGAGAGGAACCAGGGGGTTTCGAGGAAAGAAATGGAGCTTTGTATTACAAAGGGGCACTGTATATCCCTGAAGGAGACTTAAGGGGGAGGGTACTCAAGCAGTTGCACGACAGCCCCACGGCGGGGCATTTTGGACAACACAAAACCATGTGGTTGGTCACCAGGGAATTTTGGTGGCCTAAGGTGAGGGAAGATGTACGGGAGTATGTAAGAGGGTGTGAGCAATGCCAGCGAGCCAAAGGGGAGAGGCGGGCACCGGCGGGGCTATTAGAACCCTTACCAACCCCAGAACGACCTTGGGAGGCAGTGTCGATAGATTTTATGACTGATCTGCCGAAGTCCAAGGGGAAAACAGCCATCATGGTGGTGGTAGACCTACTAACAAAGATGTGCCACTTTGTAGCCTGCTCGCATGCAGTCACGGCGGAAGAGACAGCGAAGTTATTTGTAGAACACATTTTTAGGTTGCACGGGGTGCCATTGAGGGTGGTCTCAGACCGAGGAAAACAATTTACTTCCAGGTTCTGGAGGAAGCTCATGAGCTTACTGCAGGTGGAGGTCAACTTTTCGACTGCCCGGCACCCTGAAACCAACGGGCAGGCGGAAAGAGCAAACGGGGTCCTCCAGCAATACCTGAGGTGTTATGTCAATGACAGAGAGAATGACTGGGTAGAAAAGTTGGCGCTGGCGGAATTTGCCTACAACAATGCCGAGAATGTGTCCACAGGGATGAGCCCCTTCTTGGCTAATTATGGGTGTCATCCCAGGGCTTTCCCAGGGGGAGAAGGGGAGAGATGGAGCGTCCCGGCAGCCGAGCATTTTATAGAAGAAATGGAAGCAATCCATCGTCAGCTCCAACTCAACTTAGAAAGGGCGAAGGAAGAATACAAGAGGCAGGCAGACAAGAACCGAAGGGAAGGTGAAACCATAAGGGTGGGAGATAGGGTGTGGCTGTCAACCCAAGGGTTGCCGTTCAAAGGAGGTTGTAAGAAATTAAGACCCAGGAGATTGGGTCCCTTTGAGGTCATTCAACAGGTCAACCCAGTGGCTTTCAGGCTCCGGTTACCCAACCACATGAAACTGCACCCAGTATTTCACAGGTCGTTACTGTCACCGTATGAGGGGGGACGAGAAGGGATGGCCACTCGGGGACCGGTCATAGAAGAAAGGGAATGCAGCAGCCATGTGGCAGAAATCCTCGACGCCAGGTGGAAGGGGGATCAGGTGGAGTATTTGGTAGCGTGGGAAGGAGAACCGGAGTCAGAAAACACTTGGGTAATGGCAGAAGATATCAATGACGAGGTATTGATAGTAACGTTCCATCAAAGGTTCCCAAGGAAACCTCAGCCTGTGGAGAGGTTCCGGAGGGAATACTTTGGGACCACCGATGAGGAGGAGGAGTTGGAAGGATTCTCGGACTCGGAAGGGGAAGGGGAGATGGACTCTGAGGAGGAGGAGTACTTCGAGACCAGGAACCGCAACAGGTGGAGAGAAGTGTTCGGGACATCGGAAGATGAAGGAAGTTCATTCCGGGGTTTTGCCTCCTCACCGCCCGTAGAGGAGGGGGCGAGAGGGGATGAAGGGGGCCCTGGAGGGGAGGTGGATGTCAGGGAACTGCCATCAGAAGGAAGGGAAGTGAAAGGGCTCACACAGGTTGGGAGAGACTCAGCAGCTGAAGAGGGAACCAGTAGGGGGAGAGGAGCTGAGATGAGGGAAAGTGAGCTGGAGGGATGGCTCAGAGACACTTCCAGCGAAAACAGTGGGGAGGTTTCAGGACCTCCTGTAGGGACACCCACTCCTCGCCGGAAACTGTCACGCAGAGAGTCCAGAAGACGTGTTTCCGTTAAGGAGCTTTTATGTTGGAAGCGATTCCGAAAGCAACCACTGTCGGAATCTGCCAGCGACTGACGGAGCCATGTTTAAGGGGCTCCGTTACAGACAGAGGTTTGCAAACTTGACCAAACTCTGAGGGACTAGGATTTTACACACAAGCAGCTCATCGTCCCATCACACATACTGTTTAACCTAGGCTCATGGTTAAGCTCCCTCCTTCTTAGCTATGAGATAAAAGAACCAAGGAGGAGCAGAACAGCTGCAATCTCCTCCCCAGGAACCCATGACTTCATGCTAAACCATGGTTTGGAGTAGTATTTTAAGCAAATTTTAAGCAAATGTGTTTTGTATAACCCAATACTTGGAAATCCGATAAAACTCCTCTAAATGAGTTCTGTGAGCTGAAAATCTCACACCAACAGAAAACAATATTGTAAAAAATGGCACCTCCCTACTATAAAGCCCGTTTATGTTAAAGACAAAAGGTTTAAGCATTTCTGAATAATCAAAAGCAATACGTTTGCCCATAACTTGTGGCTCCGTTCATTTTTCTTGCCATTTATTACATATAAATGTAATAAAAATAACATTGTTTTATTACATTTATATACTGCCCTTCAGTTGTATATAAAGGTCCTTTCATCACAGAAAAGTTTACAGTCAACAGAAAAAAGATAACAGAATAACAAACAAAACAACAAACACCCCCCCCCACAAACACACAGTTTAAAAACACACAGATTGTTTAATTAGCCAAAGGACTAGAAGAGGAATGTTTTCACCTGGCTTGAAACATGTTTCCAGCTCTTGCTTTGCACTTGTGGTACACTGTTTGCATCAGCCTCACATATTCAGGGGGGGCACATTTTTCTTGAATTTAAATTCCACCCTTGTATGCAAAATATTTTTAACAAAATATATGCACTACAGTCACTAAGTAAACTGATTATTTAATATTTTTTTTACAAAAACCTACAGCTGCTGCAATAATCACAGAGGATAATATGATGCATCACCACCAAATGGTCAAGAAGTGGGAGGTTCTGTATCATGTAGTTAACTGGGCAAATCTCCCTGTAAATGTTTCTGTGGCCATCTGCAAGGGTTTTGTTGGATAAGAATGGGGAGGCTGTGAACATTCAATAATTAAGTGCTTGACAGTTAAAGGATAGGGTAGGTTCAAATTCTTTAAAATAGAGAAGCAACAGTAATTAATGGTTGTACAGCATTGCCTCATTTTTCTATGATTTCTGAAAAGGTCAAACAAAAATAAAGAAGTAATGATGACAAAGGTTGATGCAGCTGAAATCTATCTGGAGCGGTGTATAAAAAAACCTGATATCTGAAAAGGCCAGGATAAAGAATCTTGAAGACAGAAAATAACACTTCTTTTTACCTTGCCCATTTCCAAAATACCAAAAGGTAAGCATATAAGATGTTTATATAACTCAAGGCTTTGAACCCATACAGTCATTTAGTGTTACACGTACAAGCCTTGAACTTCCCCATCTCCTGCTACTGCACATCTACAAGGAAGACACTGGAAGCTTTCATTTATGTTGTCAGTTAACCATGGTTTATTGTGATGTATCTGGAACGGTGGTTAATATTAACTATGGCTTAAGGCAGGCTGGGGAACCTCCAGCCTGTGGGCCAATATTAGCCTGCCAGAGAGTCCAATTTAGCTTGCCAGGCTGTTTTCTTCAAACCACAGCCATTGGCTCATCAGATTGACAGGGCAACCCTAAGCATGTTTATTTACTCATTAGAGAGTACGCTTAGGACTGCAGCCAAAGGCAGCCCACAGTGCCAAAGTGGAGCAAACTGAGCATCTTTAGTTTGAGCAAAAAAAGAAATAAAGATTTCTTTTTAGTTGTAACCTTGTATTGTGTTATATTGTTCTGTTATGGGAAACAAAAAAGGTAACCCCTGCTCATGCAGCTGAATATAAAATGAAGGGGAATGGTGGACAAAGCATTTTATTCAAAAAAAGAAGCGTTTCAATGAACTATACTACTAGAGACACCTAATGTATGTATGCATGTATCTTCATTTCATCATTGCCTAGGAGCGCATGTGCGTGCATACACACACACTAGTTTATTAAAGGAAAGGGAAATGGTGTGCATTAAGGATTCAGGAATTAAGAACACAAACTTCCATAAGCTATACCTGGAAGGAAAGAAACAGAATGACAATATAGGGCATAGGCAAGCTAGGATTTTCATACTTTCTCCTGCATTCCAGTGTTATTTTGGATAGCCTATTTACAAACAGTTTGCCTTTTATCTGGTCTCCCTCTCTCGTCACAAACGTCCATGGATAGGAGATAACATATCTGGCACTAGTGACAGACCAGGTGGCATCACTCTCTGTCAACCATCTGCTCTCAGTTTGCTCTTGGTCAAGAATACCAATACCAAATGACATTGAAACTGCTATGAATCCATTTTTTAAAAAATTAAAATGTAAAATGCAAATACAGCCATAAAAAAAGAAAAGAAAGTAGGAACATGGGACCAGTGACAAGACAGAAGATGGCCCTTTGTTATAGTTGTGAGATTGAAGCAGAAAACACTCTCTAGTTTGGTATTTAACAACTTTGTGTTATAGGCATGAAGGACTGTGATTTCTGAATAGTGTTCATGCAACCAAGAAAGCAAGAAAGAGCGAAGTTTACATCAAATGTTCTTTCTAAGCAACAATTCTTATTGTCACACGTGAAACACTCAAGCATCGTGTCTGATTCAGATAACTGAAAAGATAGCAGTATATCGCTTCAAACGCGAGGTCAGTACATATGTCTTCATCTAAAATAGCCTGAGCAAGCTAATGGCAGTGTCTGACATTGTCCACCTGCAAACCTTCAGTTCAAATTGCCTAGAAGTGAAAGACGAAGAGAATGAACATTTTTTAAGGGAGTCTTGAATAAAGCTAAGCTGCTCTGTGTCTTATCAGTGCCTGGAATGGGGAGCACATGAATGTCACCATGAGTTCCATGGTTGAAGATAGACAGGGTAAAAAAATGTCCTAAATAAATACTCCTTGCATAGAGAGGAAACACTTTACCTCACTGTGGCACTGGCCGCATTTGGGCATTCATCGTCAGCTTCAGGCAAGTGCCACAAGCCACATGCTCCTCCCTCACCACTTCCCTCCTCCCATTGCATGCGGCTTCAGGTCAAATATCCTGGCTTGAATTAAGCCAGAGTTCCCTGCTATGTCTGAACTAGGTGGATTAATGTCAGAATATTCTACAGAATTGGATAAATTAGAATAAGCTATTGCACATTAGCTTGAAATACACTTCCATTGCATTGTGTGGAAGCACAGCCTTCTATTCCACAACACATGGCTTTAATCTGAAGCATAATAAAGGGCTGAGATTAATGGTATGCATGAATGGAATACAGGAAGCATAAAACACAATTCTTCTGTTTCCACATTTGATTAGCATCGGAAAGGAAGGAACCCCAATCCTATTTCTACCTGAATTACCCAGCAAAGGGACTGGTTTTGAAGTGTTACGGGGTTTCCCTGAAAATATAGGGAAGAATCATTTTGTTTCTGAGATAGTTTTAAAATTTGCCCTCTAGTAGGCAGTTGCATACTTTCCCTGTATCAAGCTTAGTTAGTTTTATTTTCATGTTTTAAACGTTCAGGTAAACCAAATTATGCATCTTGTAGGCGGATTTTTTAAAAGCGAGTTACTTCAGCCTCTCAAAATATACAGGAAGTTGTTTGTGTATTCAGACAGTGCTGGTCAGGATACTAAAAACTCTACTAGAGCTAAACATCTGCAATAAATGTTCATCATTTCAAAACGAACTAAACACGACAGAACAAAAAATCAATAGCTTTTCAAATCAAGCATTTCACAATCAGTTCCAATTAAGCTTCACGCTGCAGCGTAGAATATATTTACCTGACATGCTCCTTTGTTGTTTTGAGCCATGCTTCAGGCAAATTAAGCACTACAAAATTAGGAAGTCTCACCAGAAATCAATGTTTGTCATTTAATATTAATGACATTCAGGTGTCCTGACTTAAATTTTTTTTTTTTGAAAATCAGCTTTTTTGAAAATCATACCAAATTTCAAGTTATAAAAATATGGACTTCTTTAGTAACTAAATATTTTAAAAGCCTAGAGGAAGTCAGAACCTAAATGAGAAACAACAAAGCAAAAGTTTGACAGACACACAACCTTCAGAGAGGGTGGAGGGGCAAAAATTGTTTAATAGAGAGGAGGGCCATAGCTCAGTGATAGAGCATTCGCTTGAATGGAGGGGGGCCCATGTTTAATCCCTGGCATCTCCAGGTAGAAATGGGAGAGACCCTGGTCTGAAATCCTGGATAGCTGCTGCCTTTCAGTGTAGACAACACTGAACTAGACGGAACAATGGTCAGACTCAATATAAGGAAGCTTCCTGTGTTATGAGAACACCGCTTATTGAACCAAGATAAGACAAATTTTCCTCCATCAAGCAGGCAAGAAGAATTTAATTAGAAAGCTAGCTACTGAACCTGACAAATGTTAGGACTGCACACTTACATGGAAATAAGCCTCACTGAACTCAGGTTGGACAAACTGAATAGAGTTCTTGATTGCACAGGGCTACACACACATAAGAGCCCCTTTTGTAAATTCATCTGAACATGTGAATGACGGGTGTGTGGTCAAAGGAATGTTGTGCATCTATATCAGGGGCTGGCTGGTACAGTCTCACTCCCCCTTACACACACTGAGAATTGTTGGGAAAGGGCAGTCATCCTTCATATAATTTTCTAGGACAATGTTCGATTCAGTTGTGCCGTTTTGTTCCTGCCACTTAAGATATTTGTAGCACTTCATACCTTTACCGTTTTTTGTTGTCAGTAACACCACCTTGGTTCATACCTCACCGTTTTCAAATATAGTTAAAATTGCACATAACACCTGAATATTTTGACTAACATTGACAACACCACTAGTGCAGATTAAATGCTGGTATTTTTTAAATTAATTGTAGATTTGGAAGGGGGCTCAGAGGGTTGTCTAGTCCAACCCCCTGCAACGCCGGAATCTCAGCTGAAGTATCCATGGCAGATGAACATCCACCCTCTGCTTAAAAACCTTCAGTGAAGCAGTTTTGCTGCAGGTATAGCTCTGTACGTTCTCAGGCAGGAAGACGACATGGCACAGGAATTGTAGGTCACTGCAGCAGTTCCCTCATCATCCATGTCTCTTGGTCCTACGTACACTGAAACAGCACTCTGGGTTCCCCCCTCAAACTCCTCCACTAAACAACCACTAATTCATCATCTGTAATTGACCAAACTTATTAATTGTTTCTTATTTTCCACTATTCCCTACTCTGAGTAAAACTCAGCTGAATACCATCCTGTGCCTCATTAAGATAATATTCTCTGCAAGGCTAAAAAAGGAACACTACAAAAGATGATTTAGATAGATTACCGCACATAAACTTATTTCGCTGCCTTTAGTGAACATATGAAAGTTCTCGAACATCTGTGTGCCATCTTTTCCTCTGCTTTGCTCGAATTCCTTATAAAACAAAACAAAACAAAACCTTTCACTAGGATGCAACTAGTATTAATGAGGAGTTGCATCCTAGTCAAAGGAATAAGCAACTCAGGCTGTACTTTGAGATTTACAGGACTTGATCAAAGAGTAATGCAGATGTGAAATTTAGATTGTGTTAGGCAATGAAGCACTTTCTGCATGATGCATAAAATGCAGTAAATTATTTATGAGCCTAGTACAACAAATCATTAAAAATTAAACTGTAACTGACGCTATAGGTGAAATAATTGAATAAACAAGTAAACACTTCATTTGCTATTATTTATGAAGTCAGGAGGATATGAATTCTTCGATGCATACATGTGGTGCAATTTAGTCCACTGCAGGCACATGCGGATTCCTGGGGGCTCAGCATAGTTCTGCTCCCCGATCTCACTGGTGCATTCTTCTGCATATGCATACAAATATGCAGGCAGGCAGCAGTTGGGAGCCATTAAGACTTCTTCTTTGGCGATCACTCGTAGCCGGGTAAGATTGTCTTCCATAAACACGGTTTTAACAATGAGTCCGTAAGTGACTGTGGAGGTGAATTCTGGATCCACACGTACTTCCACAGTGGGTACATTGGTTTCCAGGCAGGAGTTGATCACGGTGTGGATTTGCCAAGCATGCCTTCCTCTTAGCAGGTTTCTCCCTCCCTGAGTTTGAGTGTCTTCAAAGCCCATGACACCTTTGGTAAAGGCTGTTCTCCAACTGGAATTCTCACAGGCCAATGTTTCCCAGTTGTCAGTGTTTATACTACATTTTTGTAGATTTGCCTTGAGACAGTCTTTAAACCTCTTTTGTTGGCCACCAGCATTATGCTTTCCATTTTTAAGTTCGGAATAGAGTAGTTGCTTTGGAAGACGATCTTCAAGCATCCGCACAACATGACCAGTCCAACGAAGTTGATGTTGAAGAATCATTGCTTCAACACTGGTGATCTTTGCTTCTGCCAGCACACTGATATTAGTTTGCCTGTCTTCCCAAGTGATGTGTAGATTTTTTCAGAGACACCATTGATGGAATCTTTCGAGGAGTTGGAGATGGCGTTTATAAGTGGTCCATGTTTCACAAGCATACAGTAAGGTTGATAGTACAATAGCTTTGTAAACAAGCATTTTGGTTTCCCTGCAAATGTCCCGGTCCTCAAACACTCTGCACTTCAATCGGGAGAAAGCCGCACTCGCAGAGCTCAGGCGATGCTGGATTTCGGCATCAATGTTGGCCCTTGTGTAAAGATAACTGCCTAGGTAGGAGAAGTGATCGACATTTTCCTATGTTACACCATTGAGTTGAATTTGTGGCACTGCAGAAGGGTTATTTTGTACTTGTTGGTTCAGCACTTTGGCTTTTTGGATGTTGAGTGATAGGCCAAGCTTTTCTTGGCCTATCTAAGCTTCTGCAAAGATATTTAGGATGGTTCGGAGGTCATCCTCTGAGCGTGCGGACACTACGTTGTCATCAGCATACTGAAGCTCTATAATGGAAGTTACGGTAACCTTACTCTTTGCCATTAAGGCAACCTTTGCCCAGCTGTTGTTCTCCACAGTTACCATGGCTGTGCTGGCTGCAACTGACGGGAATTGTATTTCCAAACATCTGGAGGGCCCGAGGTTAGGAAAGGCTGAATTAGAGTGAACAGAAGGCCTTCCCCTCTTCACTTGGTGCAAGTTACTTGCACTCTTGAGCATGAGTAACTTTTATCAAGGCAAGCTGTTTTAATGAAGTGTAGCAAGTGCCCACTTTGGCCACACATTCACAATGTAGCATGTGAACTAAATGATCACAGATTTAGGCAGACCATGATTCTCCTGATCAGGGCAGCACTCTTCATTAGGCCAAAAGCAGTTTGATCGTTTTAGTAGGACTTCAAGAAAGCCAAATATTAATGTTTCGCCATACTCCAAATTCTACAGGGAGCTACCACTGAGAAGGCTCTGTCATGCATCACCATCAGCAAGGCAACCAGGTGACCCACAACCAGGCAACCTCCTGCTGATCATTGGAGAAGGTGCTTCTCCCTCTTCCTTCCCATGACACCCCACCAAGAGTGCAATCAGTGGGGCCAACAAGGGTCAGCAGCAGGAAAGGGTGCTCCACCCAAGAGATGACTGCCTCAACCAAGTAAGGTCCTAGCATCCCTCCTCAGGTGGAAAGGCCACTCTTCCCAGGAACTGGAACACCTGCCACTGGCGCAAGTAAAATGGCACCTTAATTACTCATAGGCAGCTATGAGCAGGACCCTCCTCAGCTTGGACCTACCCCAAGTAGTCAAACAGTGTTTCCATTATCAAAACAACAACAAAATGGGTATCACAAATAATTGAATAGAGCTCCACCCCCCAGTAAATTCAAATTTTTATTGCTCACACGAATATGTGTGTCTTTCTTGGAACATCAAAATTCCATGTGTGAGAGGAAAAACAGCAATGTGTGTTGTTTGAACTAACCTTTGGTGCTCACACCATTGCGCCTTTATTTTAGAATAATGGATCCCAATTGCTAAGAACAAGGTTCACCACACAGACAAAAGAATTCACAGCTTACCTGACTTTGCAATTCACTTTGTTGTTTCAATCGAAGGTTTTCGGGTGTGTCTGCCACTGTAGTAAAGGACTGCTTTGGGTAGTGTCTGGAAGAAGAAGAAAAATAGTAATGAAATTACTTTGGAAGTAAGTATGTTTGGTGCTGGACTTATGCACAAACAAAGTAAGCTACAGCTTAAGGCCGCAGATTATGACAGTCCTCTTTTTAAAAAAAAAACAACAACCACTAAATTTGAAGTTTTACATAACTGGTTAAAAAATAAATAGGTTTATTGCAAGATATATGTTTTAGTTAGGTTTTTAGTTGCATCCTCACCTATGTATATATGCAAATATAAAACTACTTTTTCACTGTCCTTTCCATTAGAATCATACACATTTTGGAGGTAATACTATGGGGCCTATTAAAATTGACATGGCTAAGGGCCCCAGCATGTCTGTTCTGAGCACTGTGTTATCAGCTGTGCTTCAGTCTCAAGCGGACTTGCAAACTGAAGTTTCCTTTCCTCGAATTGCAACTTGCCTCCAGTGGTCTCTAAACAGAGGACTGCAGGGATGCAGGCTGCTGTGCAGCAGCCTATGATATAGAGCAAATTGT
Source organism: Podarcis pityusensis (assembly GCF_964106645.2). Lineage (NCBI taxonomy): Eukaryota > Metazoa > Chordata > Lepidosauria > Squamata > Lacertidae > Podarcis > Podarcis pityusensis. Next base: position 23,281,669 of record NC_138037.1, on the reverse strand, counting down.
GTATCTTTGCATGAGGAAGGGACTCCAGAATTCTCAGTTCTTGCAAAGAACACTGCAGCACAAGAGAAAGGAACAGCTAGGGTTGGCCCATATCTTCAAAAATAAAATATTTATGACTCTTTAGATCTTAGTGTGGTTATTCTTCATTTTCAAACTTGTACAGAACATGAGATGCCTTCGTTTAAAAACATGCCCCTTCTTCAGAATACTGATGCAGCAACAATACAATATACACACTTCTTCACTGTGGAATCTATGGATTGTTGCCAGAGGTCCAGGGCTTGAAGAAGAAATCTCCAACATAACAGTTGCTCAGCCCTTGGGCTTCTCTGGGGAAGCGAGTGGTAAAGGGACAGACCTTCCAGTCAAACAAACTGATTCAGGTTCTATAACAGCTTAGACATCTTGAGATTAGAGGAGAGCTATGCTATCGGGCGGGGGGGGGGGAGATTTAAAGGCAGCTTTTTCTCACTGCAAGCTGACTATGGCAACCCACTGAGTACTGGTTGGCATGCAGCAATCCTGGCAAGGACAGTTGCTCCAAGTAAAAATGCTGCAGGTTAATCAGTAGGAAGTTGTCTGTTCAGGTTTTTCTATCCAGGCAACCTTTGTGAGTCTCCCACTAAAATGCCCACCACTCTTCAGTTGCTACCCACTCCTGTTTCTAGTTTCTTGCTTTCACCAAGTTCTGGCCATTCTATCTGCCTTGGTGCCTCTTGGCACCATCCTCCCCTTTGTTTACCCGTTTCTTGTGAATCTGCCTTTGACAGGTGATGACCCTTATTTCCTGCTGCTGGAGTAATCTCATGAGCTACAGCCTAAATTCTGGATCTTGGTTCTGCTCATAGGTGTGCTTTTTGGCTTGACAACGAAACACTGATTAACTGCCCTGAGCCTTGGCTTGCTTACTAGTTTTGTTTCCAGGACTGAGCAAGCAAAATGCTCAAACCATAATTTTGTAAATATGCAACAACCATTACGAAACCACCAGTTAAGCCTCCAGTAAACTCATTCAAGGGAAAATGAACCTGAATACATGCTGCCCCCCTGGGTTCTTGCTACTCAGAGAATTTGAACACGGGTGACTTGTTTTCAAAAGCATGCAAGCACATGTTATAGCAGGCAACATTTTAGAAGAATATCTCTCTCACACACACCAAAAAAACCCATGGAATATCTCCACCTGTGCACTCTTCCTCCAGGTTCTTGCATTACTATTATCCATTATATATATATTTTCTGCCTACTTAATTTGGGACTTCTGAATCAGTTAAAATGTTAATTCAGCCTTCCCCAACCTGGTATTCTTCAGATGTTTAGGACTACAACTCCCATTAGCGTCAGCCAGCACAGATGTACTGACTAGGGCTGATGGGAGTTGTAGTCTAAACAGCTGGAAGGCACCAACTTGGGAAAGGCTGGGCTAACTGATGAATCAGGTAACGGTTGCAGCCATAATATGCACCCATAGGATTTTACTCCAGGAGCTAACTAACTGTTGAATCTTAAAGTATCTCTCAAGATATGAATGAGCAGGGGGTAGCGTGGGGGTAGGGGTGTTGTTCATGAAAGGATGAGTGGATATGCTAGAAAACAGACACAATCATGTAAATCGGGGGCGGGGCAGAGAGAGACAGAAGCAAATATGTACAAAGTTAAAGGAGATCAGTACCGTTCCCATAAGCTTTTAAACCCAGGGTTTACTTGCTCACATAGCTAGTGCCATCTGAATGAGGATAAAAACCTACTAGGGTTTGGCTTGTGCTACCTAGAACGGTTGCTACATGGTATGAACGATGTGGTTTGGGGCAAGTAACCTTTCATTCCTGGTGAGCACACAGGTCACAAAGTTTCACTATCTTGATCACCACCTCATTTTGCATACAGACTGAGCGACCCCTATTGAGCAGTATACAAAGGGTTCCTGGCATTACGCAGGCCCTCCACCTCCCCCAAAGGTCAACACTATTAGTGCCAGTAGTGTCAGCGTATTGGCTTACATAAGTGGAAAATATACTCAGCAAAAGATGTGCTACAAAGAACAGCAACCTACTCAGCATCTCTTCCTCAGTTTTAAACAATATGCCTGTCACACATTAAATGTTAAATACTGAGTCATGTTCTGGTTGTACAGCATCACACATTCAGAAACGTGTGAACTGACAGTTCTTATAGGTTCCCCACTCCCACCTGCTCACAGTTCTTTTCTGAATTACCTATATTAAAAAATGAAACAAAACAGTTTGCCACACATACTTGTTTGTTGAAGCAAGAGCACTGTCAGGGCTTTATTTATAAATCTTCTCAGGATCTTAAGCTCCAGTCGGAAAGAACAGAGACTCAATTTGCTAATGTAAAAGCTGTATGACATTTAGGTGTCAAGTTTTGTGTTGTTTTTTTCCTCCCTTTTTGCCTCCTGGCATCCCAATTAGTCATCACATATTTGTTGCAAGCAAACAAATTCAACCTCACATCAATGTACGCGCTGCGGTACAGTGTCCCTGTAGAATAATTGGAGCATTATTTACTACAGACAAATGTGAAAGTTCCATGCTGTCTATAGTTCAACTACTGGAAATAATCTAGTGATGTAACACAAACAGAAATGGTACAGTGGTGGTCAGCCTGGATAGCTCAGATAGTTAGAGTGTGGTGTTGATAACACCAAGGTTGCAGGTTCGATCCCCTCATGAGACAGCTGCATAGTCCTTCATTGCAAGGGGTTGGGCTAGATGATCCTTGGGTCCCTTCCAACTCTACAGTTCTATGACCCAGCCACATTTTGTGTCTGCCTTACAATGCAAAGGGCACATCCAAAATTCCAATACTGGAAGAGACAAAAGCATGGCTTCTCTCATCCAACAGCCACAGACTGCCACTAAAACTGTACCTAGGGAGAAAGAGATAGGGACCCAGCTTTTTTCAGGATGGTGCACTGACTGAAAAACAATAAAAGGAACATCATTTGATGTTCTGGCTCCTAGTCCTATGAAGGCAGATGAAATAGGTAAAGAAGATGTCTGTTAGGAACTTATGCTTTCCCAACTCTCTGCATGCACCATGAGGTAACATGCAACATGGCTGATATACATGTACATCCAATTTCTGCAGTTTTCCCTCCTCAACTTTATGAAAAGGTAGAATCTGGTATTTCAAAGAAATCAATTTTGAAAAACTGGAACGAAAACAGTGGCAGTCCTCAAACTATGTTCGACTCAGCCACTTCATAAATTATGCAAGTACATGTAAATGTTTTTATAAGATTTGGAAGCCACACAAAAGCTGGCTTCTGGTCGGGGAGGCAACACTTAGATGATTTCTGAATATTATAGGAACTAATATGCAGGCAAATGTAACAAATGAAGCAATCCTCCGGAAAACAACTGCAAAGAGAAAAACCCATGTCCTTCACTACTTGTTAGTCAAGAGTGTTGAGAGTATTAAATGCTTATTTGGCCTTACAATAACAGTGCATAGCAGGAAGACATTCAACCAAATATATGGGAAAACTCCCTAAGAACACAGCAAATCAAAACAGATGCAACCTCAGTCAAGTTGATGCCACTCTGACTGGTTATTAAGCAGCATCTCCATACACACCCTCTTGGGTACTTGACTAACACTGAGAACAGAATTAACTCTTAAATTGCAAACTGAACCATCTCTGCTGTTGCACTTCCAAAATGCCCTACTACAGTGGTTTTCAACCAGTGTCCCATGGTACCCTGGGGTGCCTTGAATGATGGTCAGGGGTGCCGTGGGCAACACTGGCCTCTGTCCCTCATTCCTTCCCTACCTTCCTCTGATGCCCTCTCACGTCTCTGCCTCTCTTGCACAGCTGTTTATTGCAGCAGCTCTGGCTGCAAGCTCCCCAGGTAAATGGTGGCTCTGGGGCTGATCAGGGGGTGCTTCCCAGGCCCCTGTGGGGCAGTGTGAAAAGGCACTTCTCTTTGGGGTGGGGGGGCAGCTCAGACACCAGGAGCAGTAGTTGCAGCTGCCCAAAGGACTCCCAAGGAGAGTGGAGCAGAGAGGAGGCTGAGGGAACACTCCACAAGGGAGGATGTTCAAAAAGGGGTGAGTGGCTGCTGGCTCTGCAGGCAACGGGTGACATAACTGGGCACCTGAGCCCCACAGGGGTGCTGCAGAAAGAATATAGTTTGTCAAGGGAGCTGTGGACTCCAAAAGGTTGAAAACCTCTGCCCTACTATATTATGCCCTAGCTTTGCAAGGGAAGAGCTTGGGCAGTTTTTATTTTTCTGTGTGCTGGACATGAAGCTCTCTTTAAAGTTAGAATTTCTCTTTGAAGTTCAACTGATGTGCTTTCTGCTGTGTACTCTGCTCTTTGAAGTTCACCATCAAAATATTTCTGATAGTAGAAAATTTGTAAGATGAGTTTTGAAACAAGAGGATGCTGTGTACACAATGCTAGACAACTAGCAGCAAATAATTAGCATCTAACCCTTGTTTAATTAGACTGAGAATAAGCAGGATGAGAGGGTGGTTATAATTCTGCAGAATTAAATAAACAAATACACCTCTCTCCCTTTTTCAGAAGCAGAATATGCAGACACTGTGTTAAAATTGAGGCTACTTTTTGTAGTGACAGAGCAAATGAAAGGTTGCAAAGCAAGCCCACTCTATTTTTTTTAAAAAAAGAGTCAGCACTGGATGCAATAGAAATAGTTATCTTGTTTGCTTTTACTTATATGCTAAAATTGAAATGTTGCAACTATATATTCATAAAAAAGAAAGTTGATTATTCTTGCTTTTTGTGTTTTCAGTAAAACAATAGGGAAGAAGAGGGAAGAAGAAAAAAACCTCCTCAAACACTGTTAAAAAACAAGAACAATACATAGAAGCTGAAGTCGCATTAGCAGTAGCAGAATTTGTTGTTGTTTGTGGGAGGTGGTAGCAGCGGGGGGAGCAGGAAGAGGCCAGATAAAGGCAGCAAGAAGCAGGGGGAAATGAAAAGAAATAATTTCCCACCTACTTTCATCTTTTGTGATTTTTCTCTGTATCCTATATTTAATAAAATATGTAAACCACTAAACATGGTGCTTTTAAAACAGTATTTCAATTAAAAAATACTGCCTAATTCCATAGCACAGCATCTCATAAGACTGGTTCATCCACAAGTTGTTGTCATACATAATGTTTCTTGCAAGAGAGACAAGACTTCATGTTTGCCCAAAAACGTGAATGCAGACATCAGTGTTACTATGGACTACATTCCCTCACTTCACTGTATGGAGCAATTACAAGGGTTCTGGTAGTGGTGGTGTGCTTTCGTGTGTACACATATGTAAGCAGCTTACGAAAGTGGTTTTACTCACTATCCTCACCTGAAGGCCCATGTTTTGTGTGCTTGTCATTTCAGAATAGGATTGTCTAATCCTGCTGGTTATGTCATCCACAGAAGTGTCTTTCCTTGATTTTCTTTGAAGAGGGGAGGTTACATTTTCATAGCTAACAGACATCGTGTTGTTTTAATAATTCACATTTGATATGCTATTTCTAAAGGAATACCTAATCTGCAATTTATAAACCACAACTGTTATGCTGATAAAGAGCAGCCTGTGAGTGGATACAATTCTGGTTTGTTTTTCTAAATTAGCAATGTAAACCAGATTGTGCTATTTTGAGGCAAACTTTGATGCCATTCAATTGAGTTTAACAACCATTGTCCAATGCATCCTTTACGTCACATCATTCCAGCACATTCTGAGGGGGAGGGACATGGCCCCTGCAGCTGCTTGCAACTTTTTTGTGTGATGGGCACCTTTTTCAACAGGATGGCCTAGAGTAATGCAACATCCAGTTCATCTAGAAAAGAATATGCAGCCACAAGAAACAGTCACATAAACCTGTTCTGCTGCCACCACCAAATTGCATTTTTAAAAATGGGGTAAAGAACACAAATGTGAGTGATGAAGTGAATAAACAACCAACAAAAATAATTGAAGTATGTTCGATTAAATGGACAGAATAGCAGCACACAAAGAACTGTTGCACATCTCTAAGAGGATAGAAAGTAAAAAGGGGAAGAAGAATAGGCATTTAGTTCAATGACTTTAACTGTGTGTTTGAATCAATGGTTGAGTTTCTCCACATCTCTTTTTAAATTGCTTAATTTACCAAAAGAAGACATACAGGGCCAGCCCTACCATTAGGCAGAGTGAAGCAGCTACAGTTGCTGCTGGGGATGAGGAGCAGCGGTGGCAGAACACAGAGACACTCAAAATCACCTTCTGCAGCTTTGAAAGTGACAATTTTCAGTGGTCCCAATCTGGATCAGAACCGCATAACTGCTGGCTTGGGGTTGGGGTGTTTTTAATAAGACCATGTACAGAATTCAGATACACCTTTAGAATAGCATCTGGTCTGAGGCAGGAAGCTTCCTCACACCACTGGTCCATCTATTACCAACACGGACCAGCAGTGGCTCTCCAAGGCTTCAAGCAGGAGTCCTTCCCATCCCTACCTAGAGATACCACAGACTCAACCTGGGACGTTCTGCATGCAAAGCATGTGCCCTACCACTGAGCTACGGCTGACCCTTATTCTTAGTGACAGTAAAATAGGATGGTGAGGGGACTGTGCCAAAAGCTTCATAGAAAATATTGATGCGGAAGGTGTCCCCAAGCTTCACAGAACTGAAACATGCTACCCCTAAGATTGTCTCAAAGTTTGGAGCTTGGCCCTCTGCCCATAGTGTTCATTATAGACAATAAAATGTGTAGCAGTATATCTTTTCGGTACATGTACTAGTCAAACTCCTGCTGTGCTCAACACAAAGGAAAGTTTACCAAATGAGAAACACAGTTGCTTTAAAAGGGTGTGCACCCACTTTCTAAACTAGCAGTAGACTGTTCTAGAGAGTGATGATGGTCTTCTGGAAGTTTCAGAGAGCTCAGTTCAGCCAGCTGACATTCCCAGACTGGCACTAATGCCAACGCTCCATTAAATTGTATTCTCATAAAACCTTTCAAAAGGTCACCTTGCAAGTTCCCGCAATAAGCCTGTGGCTGGGAAGAGTTGCTTTTACATTAAGAACTCCTGAGCACTTGTAATGGAGTCCATAAACTCCAGCTACCAAGTTTTATTATTTATTTTCTATTTATTTGATTAGCTGTGTCATACTCTATCCTGTGGGCTGAGAGCAGCTGGCATCAGTTTTTGTTTTTGTTTTTATTATATTTTTATTCTCCTTTTCATAGAATTTATTGTCTCCTAAAGCAATTCAAATCATTCATATATATGCATATACACACAAACACAGAGAGACTCTTACAAACTAGAAAGCATAGCAGGGAAAGAGAGTGGAAGGAAAAGGAGAAGAGGGAGATCAGTTCTTCAAAGCCTCATGTTTATTACTTTTGTCCCCAAGGAGCTAACAGTCTAAGCAATTACAGCAGGGTAGTCCAATATGCAACTCTCGAGGCCTTTCTTGGCAGCCCTCAGCAACATTTGACACCATTCCCCAGCCCTTGCGCTGCCTTCCCATAGCCGGGTAAGGTAGGCACTGGTTTGGGGGAAGGAGGTGTGAGGGTTCTGACAGGGTCCCAGAGTCCTCCCCACCCCTATCTAAAGCCTAGTTGGTGCTTCTCCAGCTGTAGGAAGAACGTGGGAGGGCTCTAGGAGATTCAACTCCTAAATGATCTTCAAGGTCCCTTCCAATGCTTATAATTATATGTAGATGGTATTGATTGCCAGTTGAGTTTTTGGAAAGTGAAAGAGCAGTTTCATTTGCATAGACTCCACGTGTCTATACCTGAACCAAGAAATCTGGGCCTTAGGTCTACCCCTGTGTCGTTCAACTCCAAAGCAGTGGTGAAGCCTGAACGCACTACAATGTAAGATACCATAATATGTCCACATTGCCTAAATAACGCATCTGTTAAGGGTGCAGTCCTTAAGAGTTGCATTTTCTTGGTATTTTGGAACTTGAGCAGATATAGCAAGCCCTTAACACAACATGTTAAAACTGAAAGTTGTTTTATTTCTGTTTTGTTGTTGTTAATTGATCAAAATAATATGGAGGACTAAGCAAAACAAAGTTGGTGTGGTAATATGTAGGTTTGTTGCCAGGCTGGCTGTTTTGTCATTACAATAGGGCAAACCCATGGCTGCAAAAAGGTCTGAAAGCAAAATATACAGAGAGTTTAGGAATGTACACGTGTGTATCAGTAATTGTCTTTGAACAGAGCTTGGGGGTTAACTTCGAAATGGAAATTTCCAAAACGAAAGGTACAAATATCCCTGCCACAACATTTTCTTGACCCTTGGACACTCATTTAGAGTGAAGAATATCTGTGCTGCCTATTGCTATTCCCACAGCAAGAATGGAAATCTGACAATGAGTGAAATTTGGAGATGTGTGACCTTGTCAAACTTGGCAGACTAATGACTCACCACACAGCTCTCTCTGCTCCTGTTCTAACACTGGCAGCGTTTATATTTCTGCATGAGTGACACCTTTATATGATGGAAGAATTAGTAAAGATTTGGGAAGACTATCCATGTTCTGAGGGATTCTCATTCGTCAAATAAAAAAACAAATATTTTGGGGAGGGATTGTTTCAGGTAAAAGCAATTCCCTATCATTGCCTCTGTCTATTTGAAGACCTGGTGTCATTAAATAAACTGGCAGAAACAGGAAATCAAGCCACACATGTTTTGTATAAAAGGACAGGCCTGCTTTTCTAAACTGTGATTACTTCCAAGTGACATCTCCTATACGACGAAACATAAACTCCTTATTTTGCATAAAGCAATTCTACGGTACACTGTGTACTCAAAACAGTTAATCACATCAAATACACATTCTCTCCCTGCCAGTGAGGGCAAGAATAGATTTATAGATCAGTACATGCCATTCATTGATTAATGCATCATAACAGTCCCTAGGGGAGTGTCACAGATCTGATATCCAAGTTTTACATTTGCATGTGCACTTGGCTTTTTTAGAGTTACCAGTTAATTATTTCAGCCAGCTTTTCCAATTTAAATGCACGGAGTTACCTCTAACAACTGTCGTTTCAGATAGTACCAAAAAAACCCAGATATTTAATTCCTATGATTCAATATGGTCTGAATACAGTGGTACCTCAGGTTAAGTACTTAATTTGTTCCGGAGGTCCGTACTTAACCTGAAACTGTTCTTAACCTGAAGCATCACTTTAGCTAATGGGGCCTCCTGCTGCCGCTGCGCCGCTGGAGCACGATTTCTGTTCTCATCCTGAAGCAAAGTTCTTAACCTGAAGCACTATTTCTGGGTTAGTGGAGTCTGTAACCTGAAGCGTATGTAATCTGAGGTACCACTGTACTCATGTGGTGTAGTGGTTAAGAGCAGTGGACGCGGAATCTGGTGAACTGGGTTCGCTTCCCTGCTCCTCCACATGCAGCTGCTGGGTGACCTTGGGCCAGTCACACTTCTCTGAAGTCTCTCAGCCTCACTCACCTCACAGAGTGTTTGTTGTGGGGGAGGAAGGGAAAGGAGATTGTTAGCCGCTTTGAGACTCCTTAGGGTAGTGATAAAGCGGGATATCAAATCCAAACTCTTCTTCGTGTCTCTCAAGTAATACCTTCCCCCACCCACCCACCCAAGATGGAGTTAAGCACACAAAAAATTATTTATTTATTTATTCTTCCAATTTGTAGACCACTCTTTGTCACATGAGGTTTAATATTAAATTGTTCATCTCAGAGCCCCAGCTACCCAATGGCAGACATACTGAGGGCCAGCCAGGGCATAAAAGGGAGACAGCTCATTCCAGAACTGCTTGTCCTCAAAGGTTTTCTGGCGTTTAGGTATTCTTGATTCTCCACATATTTTGGTATTAGTAGAGTTTCCTTAATCATTTGCCAATTTTAAAATATTTGTTACGAAGTCAAATAAAAGCTTCCAAAATCCTTCCAGTTTTTCCTTTTGAACTGGAATGCGTCTAGTTTTTAAAGATGTGTTTCCCAGGATGAAACGGTGAAATCAGCTATGATTAAATGGGCACAAGATGTTGGACATAACATAATGATGGCTGACTGGGAACAGTTATGGACCACGGGTATGACGTTTACGGCATGTAATGCCTTAAGAGAGAATATTATGAAAATGATATACAGGTGGTACATGACACCAGTCAAGCTTGCAAAAATCTATCATTTGCCCAATAATAAATGTTGGAAATGTAAAGAAACTGAAGGTACATTCTTTCACCTTTGGTGGACGTGCCCAAGGATTAAGGCTTTCTGGGAGATGATTTATAATGAAATGAAAAGGGGATTTAAATATACCTTTCTGAAGAAACCAGAGGCCTTTCTCCTGGGCATGGTCGGCCAAATGGTGCTAAAGAAGGATAGAACTTTCTTTATGTATGCCACAACAGCAGCAAGAATACTTATTGTAAAGTATTGGAAGACACAAGACCTACCCACTCTGGAAGAATGGCAGATGAAGGTGATGGAATTGGCCGAAATGACTGGCAGAATCCGAGACCAGGGAGAAGAGTCGGTGGAAGAAGACTGGAAGCAATTTAAAGACTATCTACAGAAATATTGTAAAATTAATGAATGTTAGAATGATGTTAGAATGAAGTTAAGTGATTTAAGCAGCAATGCTATAAAGGCGTATGTAAAAATGGACTGTTAACAGGTGAAAATCCAAAGTTATAGGATATTAAGTTAAAGGACTAAGAGAAAATAAAGAGGGAAAGAAATTGCTGAATTAACTAACTGAATCGGAATACAAAAAAGGGAGGTATGAGGAGGTCAGGGAAGTAAGGAAATGAATGTAAGGCATGGAAAGACTGATGTATTTTTAAGTGTTTTTTATTCTTTTTTTCTTCTGTATTTTGTATTTTGTATTTTTCTTGTATTTTTACTTTTGTCTTTTGTTTTTGTTTTTTTGTTTTTTCTCCTTTTCTTTACTTGTGTAATTCTTCTTTTTGAAATCTTAATAAATATCATTTAAATAAAAAATAAAAAAAATGTGTTTCCCATGATCTAATGCACAATGTGGAACTGCCATTTTCCCCTAGGAAAATGAGCCACTTAGTGACATCACCATTCATCTCCCCCACTCCCTCCCTGGCTTCATGAGACAAGCTGTATGGTGGTCCATAGATCTTTGTCCCTCTCTACTAGGAAAGAGAAACGGCATGGAGAAAGGGAGGGAGCAAACGAGCTCTCCTTCTACACAGGAGTAACATAAGCAAGAGTGGCCCATCGCCGCAATGCTGAGTCCAACCAGGTACAGAACTTGGGCGTACGTTCAAGACCAACCAGCTAAATACGGAAGGATTCATTATTTCACCTTAAAATACAACACATCATTTTTTGTCTCGGTTTCTACTATTATTCATTTCTAATATAAGGGGGAGGGTAGAGAAGAGACAGAACAAACAACAAGAAGAAAAAGAATGTATATGTGACCTCTTCAGACCACAAATGATCAATCCTATCTCAGCGCCAAAGGCTACCTACTGGTAGGAAATAAGGTCAAACAAACAAGCATACAAAAAGATTCTGCCTTCCACAAGAAACCTAGAGGAGTCTCCATGTCAAAAGCAATATAGCACCCATGAGCTAGAATGCATATCAGTTACTGAATGTGACAGATACAGAAAGCCATCTTGACACCATTGGTTTGCAAGCAATAAGTTTATTTTATATATTTCTTGCTAACAAATGCCTATGCACACCATTTCTTTTTGTATCATTTTAACGGTGCATTAAATATTACTTAATTTTGACCTCATCTTTCTCCATTCCAGAGACTCAAGGCAGATTGCAAACTCAGTAAGTGCAGCCCAAGTCAAAATGCACTCAGTGACCAGAGGCCTTAAAAATATTATAAAACCTATGGGTGATAGCCAACGTCAGCTACTCAGAGTAGGCCTACATATTTAGCATTGCTATTAATGTTTCCCGATTTACCAGAGATGTGAATTCCAAATCAGCAGTTTTTCAGAAACAAAGTAGGTGCTATATAAATGCAAATAATATATAATATAAAGCAGCCTTCTTGTTGTTTTCAATATTAAGAAGCAGTCTATGGAACCTGGCTAGGATAGTCATTTGCACATCCAAAAAAAGAGGGCAGAAGAGAATACAGATTTGTATAAAATGTGTATATGCTAAGTGACGGGGGGGGGGACATACAAATTTAGAAATAATTTAAATAGGAAGACTACTGTATGGAAGACTATGGCCAGGTGAACTATGTGCCTGCTCCAAGTTCTGGGAAACTTCAAGCACCCTGCTGTCCCTTAATATTTATTACATTTATACACCACCTCCCCCCCCCCCCCGGAGGAGCTCAGTATGGTACACATGGTTCTCTGCTCCCCATTTTATCCTCGCAAGAAAACCTGAGAGCTAGGTTAGGCTCAGAAACTGAACCAAGGTAACCCAGTGAGCTGAGTGGGGATTCACACTCTGGTGTCCAACACTCCAACCATTACACCACACTGGCTCTCTTATAGTTTTTATATCAACCAAACAGCCCCTCAAATAAAGTAAGCCTAGGACACACAGCCGCCCCAATTCTGGCAATTCTGGCATATACTCTTCTAAAAATGTCATATAAAGAAATGCCTAGGATACAGTGCCTATGCTGTTTAGGTATACATCTGTACGAATCCATATATTATTCAACACAGTCTATACTGTATGTATAAAACTACCCCACAATGGCAATCTACGAGTTCGGCAGGAGAACTGATTATTTTTCAATTCTAACTATCCCCTTGCAAAGTGTATTTGTTACACATTTATATATTTACCAAATATTTTATTTATCCATTCATTATTGTGCCTAACATTTGCTCCTCTGCGATCTCTAAGCTTTCCTCAGTAAAAAAAACAATCAAAACCCCTTCATTGACAGGAATCAGCTATCACTAATACTTTCAAGCTATATCTAGGAAAATTGGATTTCTCTGGGCAGAAGAGAGGTGGAGGCCACTGCCACATATGTGCATATGGCTGTTGCAGGTCGTAATGAAGGGTCCATGAAATCATTGGAGCCAAATAACATTCTTGTTGATTTTTTTATTACAATATTTATATCCCACTCTTCAGTCTGGAGATTTTCAGGATGGCTTACAATTAAAAACAGCAATCATAAACAATAAAGTTAGCATCACTATTAAAAAACAAATAAAAGGCAAATTAAAGAGAAGACTGGCACTAAACTAGTTTCTTAAGAATTGTACAGTACAAGCAACAAGTCACCCCTACCCCCGATTCCTGGAGTAGATTTTCAATGCTTTTTAATTTTTGTGTAAATCTTGTTGCTATAAAATATGCTGTAGAAATGCTACTTAGAAGTAGGTCTCATTCAGTTCAATGAGTCTTCCACCCTGGGTGAAACTCAGTCAAGACAAGAGGTGCTATTAGCAGGTGATTCATCTGCCCAGGTGATCCACAGAGGGAATGCTTATGAACTTTAATACATGCAAGTTTCCATTAGCAGCTGTAAAACAAATCTCTCTGTTCCCTCCTTGTCACTTTCAGATTGTGCTTCTTTATAACAGTATAAAACACTGTCTATAAAACACTGAGGTGCCATGTACCTTGATGGAACTGCATTTAAAAGAAATAGTAACACAATCAATCCATATGTGAAGAATTGTGGTTGGGGGTAGAGGTTTCCTACTACTGGCCATTTATTCCAGAAGTTGCTTCACTGTCTACTGCATGAGCTTCCCTACTGGGCATTGTTTCAACAATGCAAGTAGTCATCAGCAGCATTACAGTTTCATGGAAACAGAACACTACTTCGCACACATTTACAGTAAACTCTCAATGGGTTTCATCCACCCCCCTTAGCAATAGTGCTAACAGCTACTATCCAACTGAATAAGATTCACTCAGCAGTTCATCGTACACAGCCAACAATGTTTTGGTCCATTAATTTTTCACATTGGTCAAAAGCCAATATGTCTCCACTACTCATTTTTAACAAGTGAGTGTGAGAAGCAGGATTGCCAATCAACCAGGAAAAGACTGGTCCAGCTGGGGCTGGGGAGGGAGGGGGGAGAGCGTAGAAAGGAAAAGGAAAAAGGCACCAATTACAGGAAGAAAACAGCACTCTATGGCACTCCTACTTTATTGCTCCTGCTGTTGTTTTAGTTTTAATGTATTGTTTCTTTGTTTCTTAATTTGTATTCCCACTTTCCATTACCCTGGGCTTTTAACACAACCAATGCTTAAGCATTAAGTCATCTGAGACCAACAGCCACTCCAACAAGCTGCAGCAGTGGTGAGAGAGTCAGAAAGAGGTTTCATTTCATCAGCTGGGCTAAAATACCAACTCCATTGGACTCCTTGTGCCCCGAATGGTTTCCATTCCATCTAGTCATTATAAGTTGTAGCAAATGAAGTCCTCCTCAGAGTAGACCCTAAGCTAGTTGTGTTCTTTAATTTCAATAGGTGTGCCAAGGGAGACCAAGAGGAACAGATGACTCCAGCTGGTGAAAAGGCGCGGATGTGTCCCTCTCCTGTTGCGAAAAGCTCCCCACCCTCCTGGTCTCCCAGAACCAGGAGAGGCATGAAAAGGGCAGAGGAAAGGTTGGCTTCATGCAGGCGCAATCGCCAGTTGCTTGGGGAAAACCCTGGAGAGGAGAGGACTTAGGCAGCTGTCAGTCTCAGCAACTGCTTCATGAGGGTAAGACCTGCCGGAGATGAGTTGCTATGCTCATTAGGCCTGACACTCTTGTGCAGATCCTGTTTTTTCTAATAAAGAGTTAATTCCAACTTGCTTGGTGTGATTTACTGCTGGCTCCTGTCATCCACACCTTCAAAGCTCTATTCAGGAGGGAGGCTGCCCAGTGGTGAGCAGCCTCCCACCCACCCAAGGAGATATCTACCTCTGTTTAGATCCCACATATCAATTGGAATAATGCAACTAGTTTTGCTGATTAAAAATACCTTACATAATATAGCTAATTTCAATCCTGTTCTATGCAACCATAAACCAGCATTTTAATTTCATTTTGTTAACTAATTAATCTGCTACTTTGCATTTATTAATGAAGACCACTGGCACCTCAGCCCTGCCCCTACCCGCTGCACAAGTCATGTGTTGTTGAAGATGTAGCATTAGTGGTTTATCCTACGCTATACTGCATCACCCCAAACTTACAAGCTTTTTCACTTTTCTCCAGCATGTTAAAAATCCTACTGATATGACTAATGAATCAGCCACATAAGTCCTATTCTATACACTTAAACTGTAATCAGCTCAGATAAATATTCTGTTTCCATAGTGATTACTTTACATTTCAATGCTCCCTGGGATAAATCAAACAGAAAAATCCTTTGACAGAAGTAGTGATATGACAAACAGGTAGGATTTCAAGAAGGCGTACTATCTGCCTAACATTAAAACCATTTAAAATATTCTGGAAACATCCAGTGCAAATAAAGGAGGTTGTGTGATAGCTCTTTTGCAAGTCAGGGATTGCTGTCCTTTCAGCAGCAGTTTGATCCACAGGACAGATCATGTGATCACATTTAGCCCCATGCAATAAAAAGCACAGTTTCTGCATAGCAAATCCCTGTTAACAAATCAGAAACAGACCAGGGCTTTTTTTTTTTCTGGATGGATGGCAATCCTAGGCAAGTCTACTTGAAAATGGTCTGGGCCTCGCCATTATTCTCCATTTATTTCTTTGCTTATCAAAGGAGGCTCTTGTCACATCTTTACACTGCAACATCCCCTTCTACTAAAAGGCATTGAACTACAAGTCTCATTGTCCTTAGCAGAGAACACCAGCGGCCAGGATTGTGGACTTCTAGCTCAACCTGCATGACCCAAGGCAGAAGACGGTATTGCAAGCATCCCTCTAGTTTTTAAAGAAGAAAGTAGGAGGGATGAAGGGAAGGTCACTGCCTGCTCCCCTGTGCTGATCCTCAAGCAGGCTTGTGCAGAGCTTGTCTGAGGCCCAGGGTAGGAGTCTTGTTAGAATAAAGTTATAAACTAAAAAAAAAAAGCAGGGGCCCTCCAGCCAGCTTAGACCACCAAGGCCCAGGGCAAGTGTACCCAGCTGCCACTCCCTCTGCACGGGCCTGCTGCTAAACACACAGTCTAAATGGAAAAATAAAATGTAAAAGGCAAATGAACACAGATATTTCCTTCAATCAATTCCCCTCTCCAGAGCTGCTGATTCAAACCATGATAGGAGGAACCATTAGGTGTCTTGGGCTCATAGCAGCCAACTCCTAGGGGCCAAGGTCCCTTCACACACACCCCAATAAAATATCTGAGGGGGCCAGGCATCCTCCAAAGTTGATGGGCACTGCCATTCAAATGGTGTGCTTGCGCAGCGTCTTTTGATCGATTATGCAGGGTGGGGCTCACCTCACCACCACCCCCAAAAAACATGTTATTCAAGTTGGCACCGCTGCTTGGGCTAGTCACCTCAGCTTATTCTCAATTGTTGATGTCACCCTGGACAGGGAAACATGTACAGCTTCCATCAAATCTGTTCACCCTTTTACCCCAAATTGACCCTTTTCGACAGGAGCATATAACAGACATTCCTTCACATTTGTGGGGAAGCAGAGCTACTTTTGAGAATAATATTGTAAGGGAATGTCTGTCTAGTTTCCATCACCAACTATGGGTGGCCCAATAGCCACTGGGAGCCAATGTATGTCTGCATATAGAGATATGCAGCCCCTACAGGGATCCTTGCAATACACAAGCACTCCCTCTCTATATTCTTTCTTTCTTTCTCTCTCTCTCTCTCTCTCTCTCTCTCTCTCTCTCTCACTCTCTCTCTCTCTCTCTCTCACACACACACACACACACACACACCCCACCTGCTACAATGACTGGCATTTTGCTAATGAACAACTACTGTTTTAGTCTGTAATATTGCTTCCATATGCTGGTGCCTTCCTTTGCAAGCTACAGTATACCTGTCAGGGTAAGCAGTCTAGAGGCAAGCTAAAGGCAGAAGCAGGAAGCAGGCAAGTCTACACAATGCCCAGCTGGTGCCTGAGCGATTTACTTAGACAGGAGCCATACCAATATTTCTGCGTGGAACCCTATTTGTCCCTTGTGCTACCTGACCTCTGCAGATCTGGTAGAATCAATACTCCTCTGGCCAATGGTTGTGAAGCACAGCAATCAATAACAGAGTTGAGGGCTGCACTCCTTCAGGAGCAATTGGTCAAGGACTGTATGCTGGCAATCTGGAAAGAAGGTAGTACACTCATCATTCTCTGTCTCTCTTTCAGCCATCCGCTGCTATCCTCCTCCTCCTTGTCTCCTGCATGAAATGAGGCCAAGGGTCAGAGGCTGTCCACCTCTGCCTTAGAGAAACTCCCATATTGCAATGGCAATTATTCCACAAGGACTAGAGCTGCCTGAAGAGTTCTGATAGGGAAGGGTGCTGTTGCCAGATTTCAGCTGTTCCTCAGGAAGCAAAGTGCTGAGGTCTGCAGTCTAACTCCACTGAAGGCAAGCAGATGTATACCACTGTTTTTGTTATGGAACTATGATTGAGAAGGACAGGATGCACATATGCTCACCTTGTGATTGTGGCTATTTCACATGTTCCAGGGATCATAATGTCTACAAGGTTCTCTTTAAAATTGTAGGAGGAGGTTGAATACACACTGGGTTCTGCGTGCAGGAAATCCCATTAAATATGGCCTCTTTAATGCAAGGATTTTTTCTTTTTCTTGCTCTTATTTTAGAAGAAAGTGACAAATCTGACATTTTAATTTCAATACTATAGTTTATTGCAATTTACAGGAAGCCCTTATGAATGCTTCAAACTTGTGCCTATATTAATAGTAGCCATCTCATTATTGAATTATCACCCTGGACACTGAGAAAACAAAGTCATAACACAGTAATTGCTTCCTCTCAACTAAGTCTATATAAAGAGAAACAGCACTTCACTGTTTTTTGCAGTAAGATGGTAAAGTGCAACGCAATGATAAGCAGCTGTAACCTTTCGTCCTGGAAAGGCGTTTCCTCCCCAGCAAAACAATTTAGGTCACAGGACGGAATAATGCCATTAATTCAATGGACTATTTATTTTTAAAACAAGGTTTTCCTTTTGCTCTTTTCAGAATTAATTACTTTTTTAAAATAATAAATATAACCGAATGTATCATTTTTCAAGAGCCACTTGTTTTTAAGAACATCAGTAGTAATATCTATGCTATTTTTAGCAGGGTGGTTCCAGCTTTGTACCTTCACTTTTTAAAGGCACTTGGCTCAATGGCATGCTAGGAATTACTAGGAGTACTAAAGAATTTCAGCACTCCCTATTTTGAAAACACTTTAGGAGAAACAAAAGTCCTTCCTAACTTCTTTCAGGTCCCGTTTTATTTATTTTTTAATGGGCTGGGAAGTGGAGCCTACTGCAAGTGTCAACTGATGATGCCAAAGATCAGGGGAGGGAAAATAAAATAGCTTTACTGTTCCTAGGCTTTTCAGCTATTTACTTGTGATACCAGATGGTTCTCCTCCCTCCCTTTTCAGTCTGTTCACAGACCTGGGATGAGGCTGCTTCCTGCCAAGAGAGTGCTGATTCACACATGCCTCCTCTACATCACTCAGTGGCTGGCAGCTGAACTTGCTAACTGCTGCTGCATTGAAAAGCACGGTTTTGGAGGTGATGATACAGAAGCATGCGCATGAAAGTATGGCTCAGCAGCTTAAGCATGATGCTTGCGCTTGGATTAGAACTCCGCCCCCATGGGCAATGTGTTCACCTTCACTGAAGGTGGTGCCAGGATTGTACCTCTTAACAAATGTTTAAAATCAGCACATTTCTAGGAAGAGGATACCTTTTTCAGCCCAAGGACCACATTTCAAGGACCAACCTTTACGGGCAGGCAGGAATAGCATGCAAGTGATTGGTGGGAATAGAGGCAGCAGTGGGTGTAACAATAAATGTCAGCCTTACTTTTGTACAGTAGATTAGTGTCATGGACTGGCTGGATCCAGAGGAGTGGTGAGAGACACCAGCTGGTGAACCCCTAAGGGAACCCCCAAGGGAAGAAGGCTCAGAGCAGGGGATTGGTGGTGGGATGATAATGCGTGATCAGAGGGAGGAGGAGGAGCAGACTTGCAGTAGGGGTTGGAAGCTGAAGAGGTAACAGGGTTTAGTGAGCAGAAAAAGGCTGCAGCAGAGGGCTGTCAAGAATCAGAGGCTGAAGAGGAGTGGGGGCAGGCTGCTAAAGAATCCAAGGAGTCTGCCCCTCCTGCTGCAACCCACTCCTCTCCCCCCTGGTCTCCCAGAACATGCAGAGAAATGAAAAGAGCAGAGCAGAGATTGGTTTGCGCACAGATTCAGTCTCCAATTGCTTTGGGGGAAACCAGTAGGCAGCAGTGGGACCTTCAGTCCTCACGACCTACTGAGAAGAGATGCTGGGATCACTAGGCCTGCACTGTTTTGGTTTCTTTGAACAAAGAGTTAACTTTACTGACATCAGTGTTTGTTTATAGCTGACCTACACCTGACTCTGGCTCCTGACAGTTTGCATTTACACACACTCACATACCCCTTGTTTATTCTCCATCCAGGCAAGCAAGATGTATCATCACAATTCAAGGAAACAGCCCAGCCAGGCAAACACACTTGAGGAGGGTATGACTAAGGAGAGGGGGTTGGGATGGGGAGCGTGTCAAAGAGGCCTTGAGGATCACATTCCCCACCCCAAAGATAAAAGCTTCCTAATAGCAGAGCTAAGAGACCTCATCCTAAGGCCCCAGAGACCCACTCTCCATTTGAGTACTTGGTGCCCCGGTGCCAACTTTGGGGCCATGGATACTACCAGATGGCATACTGGGACTACAGCGCTCACCTGTCCTGACGCTGGTAGGAGGTGGGGGAAGACAAAGAAGTTGGTGCAGTGCAAACACAATGGCAGTAGAACCAAATTTGCTCTGCCAGTGCATTTGCACCATACCAACCTCCCCTCCAGCTCACACCTCGCCCTCCCCTTACCAGTAAGCAGCTGTGACTCAGCTGCTGGAAGGTCATATAACCACTGCAACCCCACCATGCTGTCCATTACTGGTTGCTGAGCTCCCAATCCCATAAAGTCCATTTGCCTACCTTTTCATTGGCATTTTGGGATGTTGCAAAGACTGTTCTGTTTCGCCACATTGTGGGAATAATTTTTATTCCCTCCTGTTACATTGACTGTTTTATACATTTCAGTTGATTTGTCCATGCTGAATATTTTATGCAATTTGACTTTGATGCTATTTCAAGCCTGTTGTGGGCTGCCTTTGGGGTTGCTTTTCAAACCAAAAGCTGACATATAAATATTTTAATAAATACAGGCCTAACCAGTCTCAATAATACAGCTTCAAATTAAAATTCAGTAAACAAGTATGAGCTGACTCCAGGTATACCCACTCCCCCCACCCCCGCTCCCAAGTAACTTTGGGGATGTTTAATATGATTTTTTTTCCTTGGCCTTGTGGGCTTTAAGCCTAATGATAATGGTCAGTTTACAACTTTGGACAACTCAGTAAAGACAGGATTTTCAAGATGTCTGGAAATTAAGCTCCCAAATCCTAATGACTTTTAATGAGAGCTTGAAGCTTGAATACTCCCCTGCCTTTCAAGTTCTTAAGTCATCTGCTTAATTACAAGTGAACGTAATTCTGCTTGCTTCACAGAGATGTAAAAACTTCAGGGTGAAAACTGCTATAGCTCATATAATTTTTGAAATTTTAATCTGTTCTTAATATATGTGCATTTTGGGGGCATTTTAGGGCATGAAGGGGCAGACTGCAGACTGTATGGCTTATGTGATAAGTGCTTTACTTTTCCCTTCAAGCCACCATTTTGCGTCTACCTCCAACTGGTGGTGGACCGTCAAATTCTAGTAAAAAAAAGATATAGACCCCCCACAGGCAGACAGTCTGCTCACATATGTTTTAAAGTATAAATTTCTATGTTCTCAGAATATACATAAAATTCTATCCTGCTTTTAGTGGCCTCATTTTGCTGCCATGTTGTTGTGCCTGCAAATCACTTTGGGGCTCCTTTCTGGGACTGTGAAGCAAAACGTGACTGAATTTAACTGAATTCTGCCTACCTAGGGAGTTCCCTGAGTTTACAGAAACAAAGGGAAATGCCTTATGCCAAGTTAGCCATTGGTCAATCTAGTGACCAATACACATTTCACAATGCCTTCTATATACTGTATTGCTGGACTACAGCTACCATCAAATCGAGTCAGCATGGAGTGCAGCAACATCTGTAAGGGCAGATTCCCCTTCCCTGCAGTAAAGCAATTTGTACATTACAACTGCTGAATAAATAATTAGTATTATTATAGGCTATCAAAAGATTTGGGCTTCAGATTCAGCAAGAGTTATCTCCTAGAATGTATGTTCAAAACATACATACCCACATTTAGCAAGGGTCTGTTAATATCAAAATCATTTTGTCTGAAAAATGATTGAAAATCAATAGTTTCATTTCATACTTCCATTCAAAATAAAGCCACACTTTTAAGAAAACTGTGAAGCCCAGTACCCAATAAAATTGATCTAGTAACATATCTATATGGAAGTGTGCATGAGAGGCACTCTTTGCAGATCATAGCCTTTCTAAATGAACCACTTTACTGTACTAAATTTAAAGTGAACTAAATTTAAAGTGAATTTCCATTTAATTTGTGCAGCTAAGCTTCACTCCTCCATCCAATTAAGTATGCCACTCATTGTTTTTCTAACATGCCAGAAAATAAGAAAAACCTAGCAATAACCTCCCTGTAAGCCATTAGAAATTCACACATAACTATTAGAAAAACAGTCACAAGACACTGAAATATGAGGCTGTTTTTAATGAGGCTGGTGTGAGTCTATGGAGTCACAATCAGGCTTCAATGTCAAATGATGTTCTCACAAACTGGGAAGGTCCCTAGCTCAGTGGGCTCTGTTTGAAACCATTGAGAATTTCTGCTTACAGAGACTTGCAGAACCAGCACTAACTCTATAGAAGCCACATGCACAGGTTTACAAATTCTTCCAAGTTCAACTCAAAAACATGCTCTGCCTCTGGTAAGGAACGCTTATCTTCTCCATCACTGTGTGTGCAAACCTATAAATTCATCATCCTACAACCATTTTAAGCTTGATATGAAGTTGCTAAGGACAAACTTACCCTGGAATACTTGACATCTGCCAAGCAACTGATATGCTGGAAAGGAATGATATTCAGTGGAAAATCCCCCTCAAATAAATTGTTTTTCTTCCAACACTCATTACTGAAGAACACCACATTTTGTACTCTCTTGGAATGCAGCCATGCAAGAGGGGCCTTTTGAGACAATTTGCCATTACCTCTGGATTTGACATTACACTTAAACCTTTGAACAGGGACTAGTACACAAGACTAAATGTGGTTGGGGCCCCAATTCACTGATCATCTCTAGAAGAACCATTCATATGTAATGCAAAAGCAAGATTGATAATTCCACCAACTAGACCATAATTATCCTTTTGGAGCTGGAAAGTGAGGAAATATAATACAACACAGAGAGTTGTGTTAGCTGTATCTCAACTCTGTGCCTCAGCATGACATGAAGAAGTGGATTAGGCATGCCCTGCGTAGGACTGTGAATATAATACTACCACAGTATGTGGGAAGCAAAGTGTTCAATTGCCAAGGGTGGGGGGAAATGTGGTACTGGAAATTTCCATTCCTTCTAGTACCTTATGACAGAAATTTTGTAGCTATCTTTCTAGCCCTTGCAGGCAAAGTTAGAATACTGCTATATATATATTCTACTAGAGAAATTCAGAGATTAACCAAAATCAGTAGCTACAAAAATCTAAAACCCAAACAAGGTGTTTAACACACTATGCTGCTTAGGTCTACCTGTTTGAGTAATTACGCTCTTCCTTCAAACCCTGGTTGGGAACACTGGTTACTGCCACATAAACATAGTTAAGAGTGAAAAGGAAAGGCAGTATTTCCTTTCTTGGAATAATTGCACAAGATATAAAGCAAATCTGGACTCTTGAGAAACATGAAAACCTCCATATGCTGCTGTCATTGGTTAAGGAATACAGTAGTACCTCGGGTTAAATACTTAATTTGTTCCGGAGGTCCGTTCTTAACCTGAAGCTGTTCTTAACCTGAAGCACCATTTTAGCTAATGGGGCCTCCTGCTGCTGCTGTGCCGCCGGTGAACGATTTCTGTTCTCATACTGAAGCAAAGTTCTTAACCTGAAGCACTATTTCTGGGTTAGCGGAGTCTGTAACCTGAAGCGTATGCAACCTGAAGCGTATGTAACCTGAGGGACCACTGTAAAGTCTTGGGCTATGTGCACACTAACCCACTTGTAGCACAGAAAGTGTAGCTTTTTCCTTCTTCTGGAATTGTTCGTGATCATGCTGCTTTCAATCTATACCAATTCCAGATCCTGCCAGCCACAAGGATGGATGTGATAGTTACTTGATACACATTTTAAAACCCTCTCCTTGATTAGTGTATCAATGGTGTATCACTCAATCAATTTATTGTATGTAGCCAAAGACCTTTACAATGCACGGGAGCAACAGAAAGGGGGGGGAAATATGCAATCATTAAAAAAATGAAAGCTCTGAAGTTATGGCCATGAGGGAAGAGAACAAGAAGTTAGGGGAAGCTAATTGGTACTTGGCAGGGGAAATTAAATCTACAGGATTATTCTTTCACATGTTTGCCTTAAAGGAAGATCTGGAGAAGCTATAAAAGCTGAGGGAACATGGGGAGAAATGATAAGAAAAGGAAAAACCATGATGGCAGAGAGAACAAGTAAAACTAACGAAGAGAACAAACAGGTCTGAAAAGTTAAACATAAAAAGCAAGACAGTAAAGCATGACCAGATTTCAGTTTATTTTAATGTAATTTGGTTGCATCACAAAGGTCCATATTTACATAAAGCTGACTGGTGAGATAGTTCAAAGCATTTACTCTGTCCTGTACTCCTAGTACATATGAGCAGTTCTCCCACTTCACAACATGGCAACTTTAGAGCATGACAGTACTATTTGTTTAAGTTGATGTGGTAGGGGCTACTAGATTAGTTGACTTCTTCAAAAGGATCACACACATTCGTGGAAAACGGATTTATGAACAACTATTAGGCATGATAGGTAGATGTAAGAGCTGTTCGACAGTGGAATTTGCTGCCAAGGAGTGTGGTGGAGTCTCCTTCTTTGGAGGTCTTTAAGCAGAGGCTTGACAACCATATGTCAGGAGTGCTCTGATGGTGTTTCCTGCTTGGCAGGGGGTTGGACTTGATGGCCCTTGTGGTCTCTTCCAACTCTATGATTCTATTGTTCTATTGTTCTATTGTTCTATGTACAAATTGAGAGTACATTTGAATACAAAATAGTCACCTTCATGTCCTGCTTATGAACACATCTCCCTAGCCTGTGGTACATGCCACATGACCACATACTGGTACCCAGTGCATTCCCACAGCTAGTTTTTGAAGCTGTATTCACATATTAACCATATAATTCACAACATGAATGTTACCCACTGACCATCGGCCTGTATCCTGCATAGCTTAGATTTATTACCCACACCACAAATAGTCCACCTTTGATTTTTAGGCATTTTTTCATATTTTTTGCTTCCTTCGGCGAACAGCTTCTGCACTGTTACATTGCTGCCATTAAGTAATTTCTGTCTTTATCATTTGATTTTTTTTTTAAAAATCAATTTTGTATGTCACTTTTCCAACAACATTGAGCTTAAAGTGGCTCAAAACTATAACCAAGTTTTAATATAAATAGCATTTCCAACAATGGAACCATATTTTTACACACACACACACACACACACACGAGGGAGGGAGGGAGAACCACACAGTACCAGTAAAGCAAAAAACGAGCATGTCCTCTTTACATATTTACTTAAGCCTTGTAGGGAAGAGTTACATCAAACAATTACACTTTCAAACTCTGTTCACCATCATTTTCAAAGGGGTTAGAGAAGTAGTTAAAGCTGGTGGAATCAAGTTGCTTAGCAACCTTTTAGCAACTGTTACAGAAAATGAGGAACAGGCTGTATGTCTCCTGTAATGCAACAGCCTGACATGCTGAATTAAGTGGCAGGCAACCTTTCTGATGCTACAATGGCAGTGTTCCACTGGAGAGAGAAGAGGCCTCCTTCCTGGGCAACTAGCAAAGAGCCCGAGAATAAAAGATCAGGGTCAGCACCAACACACACACCCTCCTCCTAGCTTGGCTGAAGTTGAAATGCAAGCAGCCAGCATTCGCTGCTTACCTAATAGCTCCTCTCTGGCTCAAGAGAGCTTTCATCCCCAGATTACTTCCCAACCCTCTGCTTTTCTAGGCAGGGCCCAAGTGAGGTAAGGGGGAGGAATTAGCCAGGGGGGCCCAATCCAGGCTGCAACCCCACGAACATAAGGGGGGGAACTTAGGCTAAATTGTAGGTCATGCTTGATGATATTTATTGAAACCCAGCACTATGTATTGAAACAGCACTATGTAGGGTTTGTGAGAGCCAATCAGAGCAGTGTTGGGGCAAAACATTCTGAACAGTGAGAGTTGATGACCCAGGTTCTTCTCTAGTGGAGTAAAAGTAGGACCCAGAGCTTGAGAGGCTTCCCTTTGTCACACAGCCTCTTGAGACCAAGCCTGGAATTCCTTGTGCATAGGCAGATGTAAGGGACAGCTGGCGGGAAAGACAAAGCACCATAACTGTAGTACAAATTTGGGGGGGCGGGCTACACCCTATAAAAGGGACGCAGGTGGCACTGTGGGTTAAACCATAGAGCCTAGGACTTGCCGATCAGAAGGTCAGCGGTTCGAATCCCCGTGATGGGGTGGGCTCTCATTGCTCAGTCCCTGCTCCTGCCCACCTAGCAGTTTGAAAGCATGTCGAAGTGCAAGTAGATAAATAGGTACCACTCCGGCGGGAAGGTAAACGGTGTTTCCGTGCGCTGGTCTGGTTCACCAGAAGCGGCTTAGTCATGCTGGCCACGTGACCCGGAAGCTGTACGCCGGCTCCCTCGGCCAATAAAGTGAGATGAGCACCGCAACCCCAGAGTCGGCCATGATTGGACCTAACATTCAGGGGTCCCTATACATTTACCTTTTATACCCTATAAATTCATAAACGGTAGGATTTACTGTAGGATTTACTTCAGAAATGTATATTTATAATTAAAAAGTGTTATTTTATAATTAGAACAGCAGCATTTCCCACCCCCCATTGTATTGCAATTATATGTATGGGATGGGATTTTGATATAGAAGTGGGAGGGTGATTGTGTTACATGTTTTGTACTAGACCCTATCTGTAAGTCAGCTGACTGAGACCTCTGTGTCAGCTGACCACTTCCTGAATCCCCTGATCCTCCTATAGATTACTAAAAATGACTGCATTTCCTGAAAACAATCGAACATTGACAGTGTCCCTGAGAAATACTTGGATATCCCTGCACAATTATGCTGCACATTATATGAATGAACAGCAGATGAAAATACCACATGCATGAAAGCCCACAGGGATCAGGTGTATTATCTAATCACACCCTACAGAAACTATTATATTTGCACAATCACAGCCTTAGAGACTGGCTATTTATATTCAGCTACCAGACTCCTATCCAAGTGAACACATATTTCTCTAGGATCTCTATGGTAGGGGGATGTTGGAGAGATCATTCCTATGCAGGAGCATTAAGGTAAATGTAAAGGGGACCCCTGACCATTAGGTCCAGTCATGGCCGACTCAGGGGTTGCGGCGCTCATCTCACTTTATTGGCCGAGGGAGCTGGCATACAGTTTCTGGGTCATGTGGCCAGCATGACTAAGCCGCTTCTGGCGAACCAGAGCAGCGCACAGAAATGCCGTTTACCTTCCCGCCAGAGCGGTACCTATTTATCTACTTGCACTTTGACGTGCTTTCAAACTGCTAGGTTGGCAGGAGCAGGGACTGAGCAACAGGAGCTCACCCAGTCACGGGGATTTGAACCGCCGACCTTCTGATTGGCAAATCCTAGGCTCTGTGGTTTAACCCACAGCGCCACCCGCGTCCCTATGCAGGAGCATTACTTGCTTTAAATAACAAACCCCCCGTCTTCCCCTTCTACTATGGTAGCAAGCTGTGATGGCAGGATAAGAGCAGCACCACTACAGGAAGGTTCAGCAAGAATCCTCCAACACTATGTAAAAAGCCCCTAGCAGGTTTACTATCTGACAGAAACAGTTAAAAGAAATACAAACTTGGCTTAAAGGGTATAGTCATTTGGCATCAGAGTGGATCCAACAAGATGGTTACTGCAATGCAAACCCTATAATTTGGCAGCTTAACAGCACTCTTAAATTGGACAAAGATTATACTGTGATCTCCTCAGTTTGATGAACAGGAAATGCTGGGGGTTGAGCAGGGAGGTAGAAGCTGTTAACTCTCTTCAGTAATGTAGCATTTAAGGAGCTGCACCCCAACTGGTAGTAGAGAGTTACTGTGGACTGCCTCTAAATGTCTGCTGTTTTAATAACAGCATTGCAGCCAAAGTACAGGTAACTTATGATTGGAGAAAAATAGAACCTAAACAAAGTGTTGCATATTCTCAAATTCTTCTTCTCCATGGAGAATTCTACATTTTGCAGAGTCCTGTCCAATTTCCTGGCAATGAAAGGACGAAAAGCTACATATACCAGTGACCATCTGGCCACCCAAGAGAGATCCTTGCCCAGCTGCCCTATATAAGGACCTGTTATGTAACAGGAAGATAAAGTGATGTGTACATATTTTAGATGTTACTGGATCTATATACTTGTTACTACTAGACATACAGCACTAGGAAGCAGGGGCAGAAATTTTAACTTCAATTATAGTTTTAAAGCCAGGCTGGATTTCTGCAATATGCTTCCACGTGAACCTGCCTTTCAAACCATTCAGACTTCTGAGCTGGTTCAGAATTTTGCCACAAGGCTGCTCACAGGAACAACTGGGAATTAACAGATTTCATGAGCATCTAAAGACCTTCACTGGCTACTAGTTTGTTTCTGAGGACAATTCAATTTGTCTTGACTACCTATAGTGAAGATCATCAGAAACCTTGGTTGAGCTGGTGACCAGAGACAGTGATGACTTTATTGGTAATAGCACCTCTTCTATAGAACTCCCTCCCCTTATTGACTCATCTTGTACCAAATTTTATTACCTTTAAGCTTCATGTAAACACAATTCTGTTTTCCTTAGCTTCTAGCGCTTTTAAACAGACCTTGAGGATTAAAAATTCTGCTGCCATATTTTTGTTTTAATGAAAAGAAGAATGTGAGTGTTTAAAGGAAATAAAATGCTTTGAATGAAAGTTTTAAACACACATTTCAGTGCTTACATATATTTAACATACATAAAAGTACTCAGTAAGCCCCCAATTGCAACATTTGCAAGATGTCACTGCGGAAGATGTTGAGGAGGTTTGAGCCAAGAGTCTTCTGACACAACTCTGAAAATCTATATTAAGATGTTAGAAAAGAATGCAGATTTCTGCCTAAATGTCTTTCAGCATAAACTTAGTAACAGTAGTGAGCATAATCCACTAAGCACAGCTCCTACTCAAACTTCAATAAAATAAGCTTGCACTGGAACAAAACTTGGACACAACCCATTTGTTTCAATTTACCAACTAAGTCATGCTCCAGCTAGACTTATTGAAATTAATGCACTAGACTAACATCAACAAATAGATTTAAATAGCTGTACTCCAAGAATGACTTAGCTGGATGCAACCCAATGTATTTAAAGCTATACATTCATGTTTATAAATACAGAGGGGAAAATGTCTTAATGAGATTTCCATTTCCTTACTGTTGTGCACAGAAGCACAATGAAATAGATGCATGCCTATTAAAAGTCACTTTCAGACATGTTGTATCCTCCTTCATATTAAACATTATGAAGCAGAGGAGCATAGAGCCTGTTTTTATTTGCTACAGGGCTGGGTTTCTTTCTTAGAAGAGTATGTTTCAAAACAGTTTGTTTTCCAAAAGAAAAGGAGAAGGAAAAACAGTACACAGTACCAGTTAGGCTTGTCTTCACAGCACCTTCTAAGTAGCAACAACCGTTTTAATGCTTTGAATCCAGCAGTGCACTTGGCAGGTGATTAAGGGAATGCCAACCTCAAAAATGAAAATACAAGCACAAATCTCTTGTGTTTCTCTTGCTAAGCTATTCATTTCCTAAGAGGGCATGTTGTTTAGGAAGTAATCCACAGGGAACCCACACAGCTTCAAGCCATTTCAGGATCCTCCCTTCCCAAAACATGAAATAGATGCATCAGACCCCACCTAAGAATGGCACTTATCCCAGTTTTTTAGGCTGTTATTCACTGTTGCCCAAAGCAATGAACCATTCTAAACAGACAACAGTTACAGTATTTGTGTTTCCTTCCTCTCCAAGAGTATAAATGCCAACTTCCCATGGTGGATTCAGTCTTCTACTTCAAAGCAGAAGTGAGCTTAACAGAACAACAGACAAGGGTTTAAAGTAAAATGGAAGGTGAAATTGGATTACCCATGGAATAATTTTAGATTGTTAAAAACCTATTACCGGCTTCACAGTAGAAAGTAGTCATCTTTGACATGTTGCTTAAATGTCTTGTTGTCTTTCTAGGGACTGCTCGTCAACCTCTCTTTGATGCAAGCCCAATCCTGTCTAAGAGAAGAAGGTTCAAATGTTTTGCTTCCCCTTAGCCCCTTCTACCCTCTGTTTTGAAAATGAATTTTGGAAAAGCACTTTGCAAATACACAGGACATGACTTTTTGTCGGCTAGCACCATGAAAAAAATAGACAACTGGACTCAATCCATTTTAACATATGCATTAACTTCACTTTTTAAAGAACAGATCATGGGCATGGAACATCCTAACACTGATACAACAACAGCATTCAGGGATTAATATGGGGCAGACTCAGCAGAGCTCCATTTCCTCTTCCCCCTGCTTGGTGTACGCACAGAGACACATACACATCATGGAAAATCTGTGCACGCCACCCACATTCCCTTCCGCTTGGTGCAAACTTTGCATGCTCAGAGGTCAAATACACTTTTCTTTAACCAACCAGTATTTGTTGTTGTTTTTTCTGATGTCTTATTGATCTGTTTATTTTTGCTGTAATTTTTGTATGGTGTACACAACTTTTGTAACCAAGCTGTAGCTTATATATACACTTGCACAAGGTTGAGAGGGAGTGCTGATTACAGACCTGGCAGCTATGCACAGACCTCTACATCTTCATGTTGACTTGATGCCCTGTCAACATCACACACACACACACACACACACACACACACACACACAGGGTATTATGGCAATATCAGAATACCTTTAAATACTAGCTAATGGGAATCACAAGTGCAGTGAGTACTATTCTACTCAAATCCTGCTTTGTGGGCTTTCTATAGGCATCTATCTGACCACTGTGAAAACAGCATGTTGGACTAAATGGGTCTAAATGGACAAGGGCACTTGTCCAGCAGGGGACCACACCTGCAATGGAATGGATCACGCCTGAAATGGAAAACCTCCAAAAATATTTGCTTATCTTTCAACTTTAATACTTGCACTTTGGTGGGTTACTTTATTATCACAAACCAGCCTGCTTCAAAATAATGTTTGTGGGTTACTAAGCAACTGTTCCTAAGAATTCCTGTAATTGAAACTTAAAAGCCCAGTGCAACAATAACCAAACCTAAAACGTAATTAACAAGTAGAGAGCAGAGTCATATTTAAAGAAAACACCTCAGTAATCTATGGCTATAATAATAATAATTTATTATTTATACCCCATCCATCTGGCTGGGTTTCCCCAGCCACTGTGGGCGGCTATAGAAAGAGGGACAAATCCAATTTGAATAATATTATTTTTTATTACAAAAGTACATGCATTGTCTCTTTTTTCAGGTTGTACAGTAAAGTCTTTTCTACAGATCAGTTACATTTGTTATGAGACATTAGTGTTGAGTACAGTATAAAGTTGGGGAAGAAGAGAGGTGAGAGGAGAGGTGGGGTGGTGAAATGTATCTTATATAGCGTACATGTGGGGTTTTGTGTCAGTGTCAGCTGGGTAGGCTCTGTTTCTATTCGCTTATTACATTTCTTGGGAGTGAGAGGGATTTGGGGAGCCCAGCGTGTGGTTGACTGTCTGTGGGGTTTGTTTTGTGAGGAGGGGGCTTGTTGGGCCAAAGCCAGATTGATTTGTATGCCATTGGTGGACAAATACAATTTTATAGTGACATGGTACCCTTTTATCACATACTCAATGGAACATCAATTACAGTGGCATCCACCAGACACACATCTGAAACTTTGGAATAATATTTTCCCATAGGAATCTATGGTTTTTAGGGGAAGGTGTGGGCAGGGGAAACAGTTTATTAAAGGGGGTTCTTTCTCAAAAACTGATTTACATTTTTAAAAATTGTGGTTGTTTTTACATTTGTCAAATTAGGGTCGTTAACGAGAGGATGTTATACTTTTAAGTGCTAACTTCATTTCGCTTAGCATTACATGTGAATCTGAGCTCGTAGTTTTCCTCCTCCAAACAAACTATGAGCAGTTAGCCAGAAACAAACCTTGCATCATAGTTTATTTGGAGAAAGGCAAGCTATGAGCTGGGCTCAGACATGCAGCATGGCAGCAGTAGGAGCAGGGGAGAAGCAAATGGGCCAAAGTGCACCAGAATGCTTGCTCATTCAAGCTATGCCTTAGTTTGACTCAACATTATGCATCAGCCAAGTCTACGACAGACTAAGTTGTAGAAGTAGATGCCTCCTGAGCTACTTCCCTCTAATGTTGTCAACATATAGCTAAGGACATGTTTATACAGTAGGTACCAGTAATTGCTTCACTGAATTCTGATGAGTTTTTAGTATGTGGCATCATATTGTGCTTTTACTATTTTTTGTTGGGAGCTTCCCAGAGTGGCTGGGACAACCTGGTCAGAAGGGCGGCACATATATATATATATAATCACTAGAATCACATGCGTCTATGGTTTGTTGCACTTAAAGTCTAGTTGCCTGAGCCCTAGTTAATATCCTAAATGTTGCAATTGTGAGTGCTGTGTGGACTGTGTGGACTATTGTATAGTGCCCCTGAAATTAATAATAATAATAATAATAATTTATTATTTATACCCCGCTGATCTGGCTGAGTTTCCCCAGCCACTCTGGGCGGCTTCCAACAAAATATTAAAAATACGTTAAAACATCAGTCATTAAAAACTTCGCTAAACAGGGCTGCCTTCAGATGTCTTCTAAAAGTCAGATAGTTGTTTATTTCCTTGACATCTGATGGGACGGCATTCCACAGGGTGGGTGCCACTACCAAGAATTTAATAATAATTTGCCTTTGAGAAGGTTCCCTGGCATGAAGACTGGATATAGTGCTTGAGAGGAAATGGAGAGAGAAAATACAAGAATACAAGAAAAAATAAGCAGAAGTAATAGTGTGGTAAAATGCAAGAAATGCAAGAAAAGTTACATTTTACATGAGACATGGAGTTGCCCCCAAAAGAACAGCAGCCCCATGTCAATTCTTCCCCTTTTCTAAATGCTGGTACTTTGGTTTGGGTCACTTAATGTGTACTGCTAAGTAGATTGGCCACCATATTGATAGGATTAGAACTGGATATTGTTAATTTACCTGTTGATATATTTAACATTCATGAAGTATAGCTGTTGAACTGTCAATGCTTTCACTGTAGTGTTTTATGGCTATTGTGCTATTACTGTATTTACCGGTAAATCACATATTTTTCCATGAATTGTTTCAAGGACAATGCATTTGTGGAAAATCCAGTGTATAAATAAACTGACTGTGGCTGTTGCTGTAGAAGCTACTTCTGGGAGCTAGAGCAAATGCAATGAATAAAAGATACAAATGAAAACAGAGAAAGAAACAGCTTCTACTCAAGTGGTAATATAAAAAAGATACACTGTGTCCCTGAACTCGAATGGAGTTTGTGCATATGGCAATGGTAATCTCCAGAGAATTCCAGGACAGATGTCATTTGCAAAT
This sequence comes from Podarcis pityusensis, assembly GCF_964106645.2. Lineage (NCBI taxonomy): Eukaryota > Metazoa > Chordata > Lepidosauria > Squamata > Lacertidae > Podarcis > Podarcis pityusensis. The sequence goes on along the minus strand of NC_138037.1, from coordinate 23,248,621 downwards.
GGGTAGAATAACGTGGCAGCAGCTCACTGGTAGATGGCCAGGACTTCAACTGTTGGGTGAGTTATCAGGTACCATTCTTCAGTCAGAAGGTTGGGAACCACAACTGCAGCATGAGCTAAGTCACTCCAACAGCACACCAACAACTGTCTTGTCCATTTTGCCCAAACTGCCTGTCTTTTCAGTCTGTTATATGACAGTAGCAACCAGACCTGTGCAGAGGGGTGGGGACAGCCAGGTATGCTTGCCCTTGGCCTCAGAGGACTAAGTTGGCCAGGGTGGGGGGCACCAGGGACCGTCTGCTTTTCTGTTTGTGTTTATAACTTTTCTCTAACAAGACTCCCGCCCTGGGCCTCAGACAAGCTCTGTGTGGGCCTGCTACCAACTATGACTTTTGCTTTGGGGGAAGGCAGATAATTTAGTTTTCTACTTAGAAAAGGGCAATACATGAGACTGAAGAGCACCTAATTGGCAGCAAAGCTTACAGTGTTGATTTAGGAAAAGAAGCTGGGTTATGCGAAGGGTCCAAAAGGTAGCTGGAATGTACTTCATTACTCTTTATCTCAGGATTTTGTATTTATCTGTGTTTTCCCTCTCATAATACAAATAATAATGCCACAAAGCCTCCTAATTATTCTAGTTAAGATTCAACATTCCATTGCTAGACAAAGACCAGCCAAAATATCTATTTTCACCTGCTGTTTCTCTTACGGTCAATTTATTTATTTTTTTAAATCATAATTTATTTTTATACACATGAACGCGGATTGTTATGAGGACTGTGTATACTTTGACAATACGCACTTAGGAGTGCATAATACCCAGCAAATAAGTGAACAAATAAATAAATATATAAAGGCCAGGATGCAAAGGTCTACATAAAGTTAAAGGCTTTCTGGTCTCTGCCCCTTCTAAGGGGTAGCTCCCTATCCCTCCCCAAATCCTAGGACTGTCGAGAGGAACATTCCATGAGGCACAAGGAGCTTCCACTGAAAGACGAAAAATTTGCTAGCAACACCTCTTTGAATCCAGGCCAAAGTCTTATGTGCTACATCAAGAATTCTCACTTCAGTACTTTTTCATAAAAAAGCTTTTATATGAAATATTGAAACAAGTATTTTTAAAGAAAGGCATCATATATCTTTTCATTAACTCTTCACCAAAATTCACTCCCAGCTCAGCCTCTATACATGCTAGGGAGGGGGAAAAGCATTAAGTGTATACACGCCTGTGTCTTGTAAAATTTTCTTAGCAATAATCCTATTAATAGATGCTCTTCTTGGCACAGGTTCACATTTAACTATTCCATTTTCTTATCTTTCAAATATAAAACAGCCAGAGTTTGCACATTATGTGGCAACTTGTCTCTTGAGTTTCGAATGGGCAAGGCATAGCTTTATTTCCCTAAACTGAAGGTTTTTAAGTCAACTTTTCCCCCATGTACAAAAGGAGAGAAAATCCTCATATTCCTATTTACAGTCCTCAAAAATTGGCAGAAACGGGTCTATGCACATCCAGTTCGCCCTTGTTCTAACACTTACATTTCCAATGTTTTTTTTCTGCTTTCAAAAAATAGAATAATTGTAGCCTTAAAATTTCATTCCAGACAAGTGTTAAGTCTGTGTTTATTTTGCTAAGTTGGCATCAAACCAGTGCAGCTACGTGGAAAATGTGGTCACACTGAAAGCTTTGGGACATAAAAGCTTATACTCAAATATTCTCCTTATCAAGTGAAAAATTGAAAAGAATCTTGGCAACCATTAAAAAAAGAAGAGGAATTTGTTTGTTTAAGAAGATGAGCTTCAGCTTTGACCACACCCTAACATTAAACAAGCAATTAATACTGTTGACTATGCCTTTCCTTTAACACAGGAGAGGAGGGCCTTTTTCAGCCCAAGGGCCACACTGCTTTCTCATCAACTTTCAGGGGCCACTGAATGCCAATGGTGGGTGGGGCCAGAAGCTAAAGTGGGTGGGGCAACTAATGTTAATTTTACCTTTCTGAAATCGTCTAGTTTCTACAAACACATGCACACAGATACACCTCCATATCCTCTATCCAGGCAAGCAAGAGTTCAAGGACACATGAAAGAACCTTCAAATAGCCTTCGCTGTGCTCTTTTTGGCACCTCCTCAATTTCGTTCAGGCCAGTGTACTCAGACACATAGATGCTGACATGTTTCAATATTTTACTGTTAAAGAGGACCATGAAAGAGGACCATGCAGGGAGCCCTGGAGAGTGACATTTGCTCCCACACCCAAAGTTATCCCTCCCCCACCGATTTAACACATGCTCTGAAGAGTTAGCATTATTTTCTATTAAAAGTTTTGTGACAACTGAGTGGTTGATTGATACATTGGCAAAAATCGGAGAGGTCAATTGATAACCCTTCTGTGGTATTTCTTACTAATTTCTTATTCTTGTGACTTCAAATGGAAGAGAGAATGTCTGATGCTCCTTTGCAATTCTTGAGTTTGATCTACATTACAGTAAGAGCCTTTTGAATTGTGCAGACCCTTCATTGGACAACATAGCAGATGGTTCTCCCTTTACAACCGCAAACAGGGATGCATCTGTTACTCTTTGGCACAGGTGGGCGGTCCACATGGCCCTCGGCCTAATTTTATGTGGCCCTTGGCCTAATTTCAAAAGCCCTCTTCAAGCAATTAATTCGGAGCTTCTAGCAAGAGCAATCAGACTTATCCCCCAGCAGACTCCTGGGTAGAGAGAAAGGGAAAGAAAGGGACAGTGGCTGCACACACTTTTTGCTCTGCCCCTTCCCCACCCCCAAATTGGCTTCAGCACCACCCATGCACACAGTCAGCTTGTGGACCCTGACGCATTGCCCCCTGCGGCAGAAATAAAAAGTTGTCCATCCTTAATCTAGGTCATTTGGAAGGAGTGCAGTAAACAAGGGAGGAAGTTCCTTTTCTTTCATTAATTTGTGGGATCAAGCCGAGCCCTTACACCACTGAAAAACCAAAGGGCTATTTCAGGCCTGTCGTTCAAGTCCTGTTTTGCTGAAACAAGTTGCCAGTAAGAGCCAGAACTACATACAACTACCACCTTGCATGCGAGACTAGTTGCACCTCTTCATTCCTGAAAGTAAAAAAAAAAAAACCTGCAGCAGCACTTGCCTACAGATAGTGAGAAGTTTTGCCCTAAATAGCCAGTATTTAGCCTTTCAGTTGAATAAACATTAGCAAACACCCCTACTAGCATTATGGCATACCTATGCCAAACCTTGCATAGCAGTGATGAATTTGAAAGCTTTTGAAGAATGAAATACTATTGATAGAAGGACAGAACTGAATCTTAACCATGGAGGAGCGCTTCAGAGACCACAGTGTTGTCCACACTAAAAGCCAGCTGAAACAGGAAGATAAGAAGACCATGTTGGATTTGAACCAAGGAGAATGTAGACTGAAATCACAGTTGGCATGGAGGTGGGGCAGTGGAGCAACTATTCCAGATCTCACCCAAGGAAGAGTACCATATAGGAGCATAAGCAGCTGCCTTATACCAGTCAAACCATTGGTCCATCTAGATCAGCGTTGTCTACACTGACGGGCAGCAGCTATGCAGAGAGGATGTCTGTCCCAGTTCTTACCTGGAAACACCATCTGAATGCACAGAAGCTATGACCCTTCTCACATCAACACTGACTCACAGTACTATATTTCACTGTTTTAATATTGAGGCATTCATTCATTCATTGTTTACTGCTCTTATTTGTCCTGTAAAAAGTCAACAATGTGCCACTTCTGCTTTCTCCTCCCACTCCCTTATATCCCAAGGAAAACTAATAGCTTCAGTTAACTGCACTAGAAAGTGGGACACTGAAGTAAAGTATCACAGCCAATGAGAGCTCAACCATTTAAACTCTATATTTGATGTTTATATATCACATTATATATCACATTGATGAAATGTGAAAAGGCTGCAGTTAAACCAACTTTTACTCAGGGTAGGCCCACTGAAATTAATACACATGAATCACTTAGGTGCATTAATATTAATGGATGTACTCTGAGTGAAAGTTAGTTGAACAGATTGAAGGGATTGCTCAGTCAGTAAAGTATGAGACTTTTAATCTCAGGGTTGTGGGTTTGAGCCCCATGTTGGGCAAAAGATTCTAGGAGGTTGGACTAGATGACCCTCATGATCCTTTCCAACTCTCTGATTCTATGATCTATGAATAAAACCCTAAGGTGTTGTATCCAATACTAGTCATGTTCAGAATAGACCCACTGAAATTAATAGATTACTCTCAATAGGTCTACTTAATTGGATATAACCTTTACCTCAGAGGGAGTAAAAAACACTTACTTCTGAGGGACAAATAACACTGTTTATTTGTTCATTCATTCATTCAAGTAAGTATCTTGGTAAGAAACTACAAAGAAAAACAGTTCATATGTTAAAATGACAGATCTGTATGAAAATGTTTGTAAAGTACTGTGTAATCCAATGTAGAGTTGCTACCAAACTGCCTCCTGGCATGCTGGTTACATAATCAACAATTATAAACTCCCCCTGCATTCCAAGACTCACAACCCTCACCTAAAGTCCCACCAGTCTCCATAAAAGTACTCTTTTCTTTTAAATTCCTGAGAGATAGCAATGTCAGTCTGCTGAGGCAAAAATGATTAAGACCCCTGTGGCTAAACACATCTCTGCAGCAGGAAAATTTATAGGCAACAGCCCACTTTGTCATATGCATAAGAAAGCCAGTGCCACAATAAATATATTTTAAGGTCCCAAGGGATGTGCTTATTTCAGCGCTTAGGATATTTTATGTCCCTTGTTTCAAGGAATTGTATTACTGGTTGATCTTCACTTCTCTACCTTTTTTTCTATTCCAGGTATTTAAGAGTTTAGCACTGCTTCTGAAAAGATCATGGCCATCTTGAAGAGAAATCTGCCAGCACCAAGGTTGGCTGTCTCTAAGCAGAACAGATCTAAAACACAGAGGTTTTTAAGTTGGTGCGTTTCACGCTGATGGAAGCAAGCTTCCAGCCTGGGGAAATGGATACAACCATGTCTTTGTTGTATCTATTTTCCCAGGCCTTCTTTCATCAGCAGATGTAGTTCAACCATCGAATAAACCAACACCCATACTGAGTCATGCCACACTTCTGACTTCTGAGGCTGAAACCTGCACACATGTACCTGGACTTAATCCCTATTCAGTATAATGGAACTAACTTCCAAATAAACATTAATTTATTTTTTATTTTTAAAAACTTTCAAAAGACTTGCTTTTCCTAAGAAGAGCATCCAATGTGGCTTGAAGTCTGTATTCACCAATTCTTCATGTGCCAGTTTCCCAAGCCCTGCCTCCACATAGTAAAAATGTTAAAAGGCATTTCTATCACTGCATCTTACTAAAATTCTGTCTCATATGGAGGTATCAGGTAACAAAACGTAGCCTTGACCTGGAAAGGGAAAAAAAGATTCCTGCAGGCTCAAGTAGAAGCAGAGGCAACAGTTTACCGCAGCACCTTAATCACGTAGTGAATCATAGGAGCTGGCTTCCAACACAATATTCATTGCATCCAGTCAGATCCCCAAGGAGCCTAACGTTTTTAAAGCACATTGTAAACTCTTTTGCTTGCAGTGATGAAAAGATAAAGCCTTTAGGAGGCAATCTCTCGGATAACAGAAGCATTCTGGGAGAGGTCTATAGCAAATTGAGATATTTCCCTAGCCTACCTACTAACCAGAAATATCTCGTGGTCATGACTCCTGTTTCCCTTTCTCGTCTACGGCAGCACTGCTTTGCTATATGTAAAGTAAATGTGCAGAGGTATAACCCTATCAGTCATTGACTGACCTGCCCTAATTTTATCAAGGTATGAGGTGAGCAGAAGATGTATGGCAGTCATTTATGAGCTACTCAGCTACTACAGAGAAGGAAAAGGCAGACAGAAGGCCCTAAGGAAAAAGAATAGATGCAGCATGAGTCTTCTAGGCCAGACTTGTCTAAAACATCCATCATTCCCAGCCATTGGCCCAGCTGGCTGGAGCTGATGGGAGTTGGGCTCCAAAACCTCTGGAGGGCATGAAGTTGGGGAAAGGAGGTCTTGAAAATTGGGAGCTGCAGTCAAAGAAGGCAGATGGCCAAAGGCAGTAAAGGAAGTGAGAGGGAGAGTTCTCCAAAGCAGAGCAGATGCTGGTGAGAGAATGAAATTTGGGGCAGAGAACAAAGACAAAAAGGTACCAATAAGCAGGAACTGCAGAGGCCACTCAAAATACTCATCCAAATCTCCTAGTTTAAACTAGTGCTGTGCACTGGATTCAGCAAAAGCCCGAACCAAATCAGTGCAATTTGGGCGGAACTGGGCTTCAGACAAATCAGGCTGAGGCTGTCAGAAGGTGTGGCAGTTGAGCAGCAGCGGGGAAGAAAACAAGGCAGGCAGTTTCAGCAAGCCTGTTTGTGAAAAGGGCTTTCAAATAGCCCACACTGTGCTCTGGCTGCATGTGGGGAACAGCCAAACTTAGCAGGGTTGAACCCTCCACTCACCGTGTTCCCTTCTGGGAACACACTGGCAAAGCAGCCCCTAGCCGAATTGCACCCTCCATGGGCTTAATCCTGTTGGCTGCTGTGTGGGTTAGGTGGAGGGGGAATGAGCTGTAGCTTCTCCTTACCCCACCCCCAACTACAGGTTTAATCAGAGTTTTATAAGCTCTGATTAAACATGAAGGTATCAGAAGGAGGTGGTAGGAAAGGCAGGCTCCCAAATCAATGTGGGGCTTGAATCTGGGTTGAGCTGACCTGAGATCAGCCTGCTAATCTGAAATTGCAGGCTGGACCCTGGATCAGATGGGGTGCAGCATGCACAATGCTAGTTTAAACAACTCAAAACAGACTAGGTAGCCCCTTAAGTAGATGGATCTTCACTTGAAACTCCAACAGCACCAGATCAAATTTTTTATATACTGTATGTATATTCTGGTGCTACTGAACTGGCAGGGTATGACCTACATGGCTGCAGTCATAGGCACCACATTTGTGCAACTGCTATCCTCTAATAACAGGAAAGGCTTCTTAAAAGATTACATTGCTGCAGAGCAAGTACAAAGAGATCGTCTCCCTGCCCAAACCAGAATTTCTGCATGCCAGCATTCAACGTTCATCATTTTGCTGCCATCCCTTTCAACTCAGGCAGGCTTGAAAAGCACTTTTCATTACCATGCTTTAGTAAACAGGTCATTTTTGCTTCTGCTGCTTTGTAGGCCTCCCCAAAATAACTTCACCATTTGAGTTTGCAGCTCCACTTACTTTTGTCCTTAAGCTCCAGTTATCCAAACCACAAACCCAGAGGTAGTACTCTTTCATTCACACAGACACACAGAGTAGCATTTACCCTGTTTATTCTCTTCTGTGGAAGAGAAAAGAGAAATTTCTGAGGAGGAATGGGGGCAGACATGGGTTTTCATCCACTCCAAGCATTCAATGCTTATTGCTTCCCTCAAAGAATCCTGGGAACTGTAGTTTGTTAATGATACTGGGAATTATAGCTCTGTGAGGTGCGAACTACGGTTCCCAGGATTCTTTGTGGGGAGAGCCACATATATGGTATGGATGCGACCATGAACAATGGAGAAGGGGGAAAGAACTAAAGAGAGAATAAAAAATATATGGAAAGAAAATGGAGAGAGAAGGAAAACTGGAAAGACTGGCAGATAATGTAGCAAATACCTAGAGCTGAGATAACAAATCACTTGCCTAGAAGCTTTGCCATAGAGGCTAAGAATACTATCCAAGATTATGTCACACTCATGATATTTAGGGGCGCATTTCATTCACCCAACCATAGCCACTAACTTGCCTCACTACCATTCTTGTCCATTTTGATTGATCCAGAATATGGCTGTGTACAACCCATAAAGTTTTGTGTTCTTATGATCACAAGGACAAAACCTATGAAAATGCCTGTCCCGAGATATTTTCACCAGCAGATAAACCACTTCCCCTCATCTGAAGAATGGTAAGTGGAAACTCCTTTTTGTCATTAATCAAAATCAGCCCAGCTCCTCCTAGAGAACTTTCTTACTCCAACAGGATTTTCAGAACTGACTGCTTTTAATGAAAGGTCTGGTGCCATGCTTTTTTTTTACTGTAAATATTTTTAGGTTTTTAATAGATTGTGTGTGTGTGTGTGTGTGTGTGTGTGTAAAATTATATTAATGTTTAATTGGATTTTTTATGATTGGAGGTTTCCCCCCCCCCCTAAGTTTTTAGCTGTTCTTGTTATATCTGTAAGCAGCTTTAATTCCCCATCAGGGAAAAAGGCATGGTATAAATAAATATATAATAATAATAATTTATCATTAAGGTACTTCTGAATATTTTTAACTTGAAAGGCCTCATCATACAACTATCCCCAGATTTCAATGTGTTACTAGAAACAAACCTTTTGAATGATATTGGGTGATATCAAAAGTCAAATTTAGCCTATGTAAGTGCCTATCATGAGCTTAACACAAGTAGAGGCAGCTGTGGAAGTTTGCATGTTCTTCTTGCAGCTGCTGTAAGAGGTGATGCTGGTGTGAAGAAGCCCTTCACCAGTTTCTTCTTCCCTTCCTTTTTCTGAACACCTGCTAGAATCCAGCATCAAGACAGGTTCTTAATTAATACACTCTGTTTCCAAGGCCACGCTCACAAATTTCCTGCTTTTGCACCAAGGCATTGCACCATTAAAGATGTTCAGATGTTGATATTTAAGCATTTTGAAACACAGCACACCTTTTTCTAATGTAATTGAGACAAAGCCCCCAGGAGAAAAGCTCTGAGTGCTATGGTTAAGATAGCAACTGATGAGCAGTAATGCAAATCTTATGATCTCATCAGCTCACTGGAATAGGAAAATGCACATCTCATGGGCAATGCATTTTTATAGGCCCATTTCATATTCAAAATGGGAATTTTCTAAGTTACACATACCAGCCATATGCACAGCTAAAATCTATTTTAAAAATCCAATAGAAAAAGAAAAATAAGAAATATAACTTATGTCTTTTGCAAAAGTATTTTAAGAGTAAAAAGACACCTGACAACCGGGTTAAAAAGTATAAGAAATCAGATCAAAGTGTACACTATTAAATAAATTCATTGCCAACACTAATAATTCCATTGGAATAATGGAGATATGTATTTTGAACATTAAGATCAACTATTTGGCCTTCAACTCATTAAAGCATTTATAGTACAATTTTAGGGTAAGTTAAAGGACCCCTGGACAGTTAAGTCCAGTCAAAGGTGACAATGGGGTTGCGGCGCTCATCTCGCTTTCAGGTCAAGGGAGCCGGCGTTTGTCCACAGACAGTTTTCCAGGTCATGTGGCCAGCATAACTAAACGGTTTCTACCACAACAGAACACCGTAATGGAAGCCAGAGCACATGGAAGCACCATTTACCTTCACATTGCAGCAGTAACTATTTATCTACTTGCACTGGTGTGCTTTAACTGCTAGGTTGGCAGGAGCTGGGACAGAGCAATGGGAGCTCACCCCATCACGGGGATTCGACCGTCTGATTGGCAAGCCCAAGAGGTTCAGTGGTTTAAATTACAGTGCCATCTGCACCCCTACTTTTACCTTTACTTTTAGGTTATAAATCAGTCTACTCCAGCCTGGAAGCCACCTAATATTTTGAACTACAACCCCCATCACCCCTGACTATGGATCACATCAGCTAGATTGTGTAGCTACAACAATGAAGGGCATCAGGTTGGGGAAGTCTGGTGCAAAAATTCTTTGCACACCTAAAGAGACACTTATATTTGTTTGTATTTATTATATTTTTACTGGAGAACAGTTCAGTTGCCAAATGCATTCAGCCTTCATTTCCAGCATTCCGACTGCATACTAAACTCAACAGTAACGTAAGTTTCCTTCTAACACTAAAAGGATCAAGCTTTTTTTTTTAAAAGCATTACTGTAAACAGCAGCTTGATGTTGTTTGGGCAACTACATGAAAAAGCAAACAGGTAAATAAATCACAAGCTGGAATGGCAAGTCTCCTTTTCCAGTGATTAAAAGAAAGCCCTGTTTTCTCTCAGGCAAGAACTCATCATGCATACAAACTAGAAAACTCACTTAAACCTTTTTAAATCCCATTTGCTCCAAAAGGAGGGATAGGAGTGCACAACTTTGATTGTGTTTGTGCCCATTCTTATTTGAAATTCATTTAAGAGTAGTCTTAGATATCAGGCATCATGAGAAGGCAATTTGAAATAAATCATTTTATACTGATGCTATTTGGAGGGGGGGAGTCATTCTACTGCAGCCCTCTAGATGTTGTTGGATTCCAACACAGCTAACATGGCCAGTGATCATGGATGATAGCAGGTATGGTGCAAAAAACAGCTGCTGGGCCACAGGTTTCCTATCTGTGCACTAGTATAAGACTAATTACCCAATAATTCGGTGTTCTGAAGGGAGGAACTCTCAGGGCATGGAACCAAGTACAAACATGTGTCTGATTTTATTTATTTCTAATATTTATATTCTACCTTTCAAGGCACTATACACATATATCCACAATACAATAATTAAAACTTTGTTAACATTACAACAATAAGACAGCAGCAACTGGAACAGTACAAAGCAGAGCACACTAAAAACTAGTTTGAATTTTGTTGACAAGCATGAATTCACCATCATAAAATGTCCTGAACAAACATGGTAAAATGGGACTTTTTATTAAAAAAAACACAAAAAACATATCTGCTGGATTGTTGGACTAAGACCTGGGACACAAGGCTTAGGGTTCAAATTTCCACCTGGCCATGAGGCTCATTGGATGACCTTAGGCCAGTCACAACCTCTTGCCTACCTTGTTGTGGGATTAAATAAGGAGTGGGAACCATGTACTCAGCACTGAGCTCCTTGGAGGAAAAGATGAGATATAAGTGCAATAAACAAACAAACAATATATAAAATTGGCATAGCAGAAATGGTAAAGTCAGTGGAAATGGTCAGGTAAAACTAGCAAGGAGACATGCTGGATGTCCTGGGCAAATAAATTGAGGTCTTTGCTGGTGCAAAAGAGCACCAGGTTCAGTGACAGGCAAGTGTCTCTTGCGAGGACATTCCACATCCTCCTTTCTGGCCACTCAACTCCACCACCAATATTTAGAAAGCAAGGAGGCTTGGGAAACAATTACAGCCTGTGGGCAGGCTCCTCTGGGGGGAAAGCACATGATCTAAATTATCTAAATTATCAGGTCCCAAGTTGTTTATGGCTTTAAAAAGATAAACATCAGAACTGTGTCCATAAGTAGGACAACAGTCTGTGTAGTTTAAGAACTGGTAATACGTTTTCCATATAGCTGGCCCCAGTTAGTAGACTAGCAATTGAACTAAATTAAGTATTTGAGAAATCTTCAGGTTACTGTCACAGTCACACCAATGCTCTGGCAGTAACCAAAGCATTGGAAACATTGGCCATAAGAACATAAGATGAGCCCGCTGGATCAGACCAGTGACCCATCTAGTGAAGCATCTTGTTCTCCCAGTGGCCAACCAGATGCCTGTGGAAAATCCACAAGCAGGATCTAAGCACGAGAGCACTCTCCCCTCCTATGGTTTCCAGCAACCGGCATTCAGAAGCATTACTGCCTCCAGCCATGGAGGAAGAGCATAGCCATTATGGCTAGTGGCCATCAATAGGCTAGGTTCTCTTTGTCCAAGAGTAGCAGCAGCCAGCACACCAGCTTTAGTTGGTAGAAAGTACTGTGCGCCACAGATGCAATTTGGGCATCCAGTATCAAAGCTGAATCTAGCAGCATCCCCAAGTTGCAAATCTGATCCTTCAGGGGAAGTGCAAACCTGTGCAGAACAGGTAGGCCACCAGCACTTCCTTGGTGAGACAAACTACACAGCTGCAGTACATGCCCCACTGTGCAAAGAGGAATTCACAATAAAATAGAAATCTGCTATAACCGAGATATTGCCACTACCAAGCATGAACGACATGTTCAAGCATCCGATACCGAGGGATGAGCTGCAATAAAGCTACATAATTGAAATGGATGACAAGTTCCCAGCAGGCATATGAGCTCTGAAAAAGTGACCACAATATCTGTATACTGCTTTTTTTAATTTCTTTCCTCAAACAATAATACTTTAAAAAAAAAATCTGACCCCCAATTTCATTTTTACTTCAAAAAACTCATCATCATTTACAGGCAGACCAATAAAATGCTTTAGCCCACCACAGCTGAGATAGAGAACCTGCAGCCTGCCAGATGTTATAAGACTCCAGCTCTCATCAGCTTCGGCCAGCAAAGCCAATGGTCAGGGGTGATGGGAGTTGTAGTCCAGCAACATCCAGAGGGTCACAGTTTCCCCATCCCTGCATTAAAGCCTCAAAATCAATAGATGGAAATTAAGGTGCACTATGAAATTTGGTTTTTAGAACCACAACAAACTGTAAACATCACAAAGTCAAATAAAAAAATAATGGAAAGAAATCCTCATTATAAAAACACAATTAACAATGAAACAATACAGCGTCTTCAGCAGCAGAATAAAACATTACACAGGAAAATCAACTACAAAAATACAATGAAAATTCCACATTGTTCATCTACTAGTACCATAGCCCATAACATGTGGAAAGAAATGTTGCTCATTTTCAAGTACACAGGGAACCAGAACCAACTGAAGCTTCCCACAATATATACTCAAGTGTTTCCCTCTCTCACAGCACAAAGTAGACCAAAAGTACACATAGTGACTCCACTATAATTTCATAGGTTTGGATCCAAAGAACCATAAGCAGAATGAAACAAATATTATTCCTGCCCTTCAGTGAAAAAGGATAATACAAATTGTGGTTTATAAACTGTAGTGGGCCATAAAAAGAATGTGTTTGTGTAAAATGAGGGACTCCTTTGGATTTGGGGTCACTTTTTCCAAAATAACCCTTCCATGGGTTAAACCCAATGTGCTTTTGCCCTTATCCATGCAAGTAAAACACCCAATCTAATGATGTTTTAACTTTTACAGTAATATGTGCACAGTGTAAAAGTCTGCCCAGACACACACCCTTTTAGATCCAGTACAGTTCTGTAAAACTAGACGATGTGCGACACTTACGCATTGCAGTAGGGTTTCTTCTCATACCCTTTGTAGTTGTTCATGTTTAGAGCCATTTTGCAGACCTCGCAATGGAAACATCCTTTGTGCCAGTACTGAAAAAGAATTCATAGTGTTACATATGGTATCACTGCCAATATTTGCCATTTACACAATGAAAGAGGGATTTCCAATTTTTAAAAATTCTACTAATTTTACAGAGTTTTACTTCATTGTGCAAATCAAAAACCTTTTCAATTTACACATGCCACATTTTCTACACATATTTTAGCATTTTTCCTGTGGCAGTGACTGCAGCTCAGCACAGCCTCCGGGAAACCAGAGGGGGCAGGGGGACAGGGGTCTTCACCCGAGTGACCTCTGGAGGCACTAACAGCCTCAGCTAGTTGTGGAGTCTACTGGGAGGTCCTGCCACAAACTGAACTTCAAATCAGCCAATCACAGCCGGGTGTGGTTTGCAAGCTAGACCTGGGGGAGCTAGTCTCCACTCAGGTCCTCCTCACTGTGAGTGAGCAGCATAGTCAGCAATGGATGTTCCGCCCACCCTGTGTCTTTTGGCCCTGCCCAGAGATAAGTGGACAATGCTCTAGCATGACCTTGCTGTGGAATTAATTGGTATTCGGGACCAGGGAGAAATTTGTCTGCAGACAAATTGTGCCTGTCTTGAGGTTTTGCCTACCTCATAGCAACAGTCACAACTTTGGGCAGAAAAGGTATTCGGTTGTACCCTTAGTCAAAACTGGAACAAAATGTTTAAGGTACCCTGGTAAAGGGGTCCATGGGGAAAGTTTTATCCGAAGGCCCAGACAGGGGCTAATAGGCCATAAAACTTTCCAAGTGGCAGCCTGGCGGGTCTGCCCCATTTGATCTGCATTGTGGGGTGATTCTTTAACCCAGGATCTACCCTAAAGGATCAATTAGCCAGCAATTGAGCTAGACTGATTCAGGATGTACAGTGGATGCTCGGGTTGCAAACGTGATCCATGTGGGAGGCACATTCACAACCCACAGCTCCGCATCTGCACACGTGCAGGTTGCAATTCGGCGTTTCTGCACATGAGCAAAGTGTGACTTAGTGCTTCTGCGCATGTGCAAGCGCCAAAACCTGGAAGTAACCCCTTCTGGGTTCGGCACAGTGCGCAACCCAAAAACGTGCAACCTGAAGTGTCTGTAACCCAAGGTATGACTGTATACTCAGTGCCTAAGACAAAGCCTATGATCAATAAAATTGTGGCCATTTTAATCCCAGTTAACATTGGCTCACTGCACCTGGGCTTAGGTCCAGACTAACAAAGCAATGTTAACCATGTTTACTCAGAAGTAAGTCTCCTAGGTGCATACAGTTGGTATTGCCACCTAAGCTAGTTGAACTTGGGTCTCACTGAAACCAATGAGGCAACTTGGTCATGTCTTAACTACATTTCCCACCAACTTCAATGGAAACTGAATTCAACTGACTTAGCCTGACTGGATCCAATCCAAGGCCTCTTTCAGCAAATAAACACTCACACCCTATGAAGCAAGTGACAGAAGTGCCATTTGTCTGACTTTTAAAGTGAATGATACAGTCTGGGCATTTTTGCTATTACATATGTCAAGCCCAACGTAATGGTGACTCCCTGAAGATTTAGGATGTCATCATGTCATCATTTAACTAGGTGGGCAGCAGTTTATTTAAGTGATAAGTCACGTCATCTCCTTAGCCTGTCACACATCCCTGATGACCGCAGCTTTACCTTTCTAAGTTTTATACATACATATACACACACACCCCAAAAAATGGGTTCTGGGTTGTTTTGAGTAGCAGAAGGAAATAAGGTTTCTTTAAGAAAATCTTTCAGCAAATACCCATCCCAAAACACTGCATAAACAAATACCACCCATTAAGCCTGTTTGTACTTTTACAGAAACTACCTCCACCCTGAAGTCTAAGAGGCGCCCATCCCCTTTTGGGGAGGTGAAGGTGCAGAGAAACAGAGGCATCTGACACAGCCTCAATATTTTGCGGTTTTTCTTCAGACTAACGTGCTTTTGTGCTCACCACCACCACGGGGAGGGGGACAGGAGACCTCATTTCGGAGAAAAGGGCATGCCCGGGATGCTGATGATGAGCCTCACCCCCTCCTGTGACTTGCCTGTCAGTCACACCGCCCGAGCTGGCTGCAGTTGCGTAAGAAGCTGCCGTTGTCAAAGCATCTCCTTCTGCACTGCAGCCCTGGAGGCGATGAAACCGCTCCGAGTCCGGAGCAAAGGGACGACTCACCTTTAGGGCTAAAGAGAGGAGGGCGAGGGGGGCGGGCAGCTTGGCCCTCATTTCCCGGGGGGCGGAATACCGGGGGAGGGATGGAGGGGGCTTTCCTCCACCTACTGTGCTGCCTGCTGAGCATATCCAACCTAGAGAAGCTTTCTGGACGGATTGAAAGGGGACCTGACTAAACCCCTCACAAAACTGACGGCCGGGGTGGGGGGGGGGCTATATCCAGTTTAATCTTGCTCCGCCCCCACCGCGGCGGGCGCGCTTCGCGATGCGTCAGTGGCTGGTTGACACGTTAATTACCGTCTGCCCACCCCGCCAGCGCCGCGCTGATTAGAGGAGGAAGGGGACGAGGCGGGGGAGGAGCAGCGGCGCAGATTCCGATGCACAAGCAGCCGCCCAGGCGCGCGCTCGGCCACCTGCGAAGCTCCCCGTTCCAGCCTCTCATCCCACCGCAGCCCAGCTCCTCAAAGCGGGCAGCGGAGCCGAGCCCAGCGCCAGGCCACTGCGCGCCTGTGCGTCCCCCACGACCACCGACACCTCACGGCTCCCCGTTAACCCTTCGTGGCGCTCCCTCGCCGCCGCCGCCGCCCCACCACCACCTTGCTCCTCCGCCTCGCCCCCTTCCCTCACGCGCCCCTTCCGTGCTCTTCTCTGGGGAACCGCAAGGGCAACGTTCAGCCCGCGCTTAAACTGGAAAGGCAAGGGTGGGGGTGGAATTCGCAGGCTCTGGCTTTTTATCATCATCATCATTATAATTATTATTACGTTTTGTTACGCTTCCCTTTTCACCCCTCACAAGTGCAAGTGGCGGACACTTTTTCCCGTCCTGGGTGGGGGAGTCAAGTTCAAGGGGCGGGAAGAAAACGAAGGCACCCCGAGGAACCCCGAAGCGCTCTCTCCTCACACACAAAATAAAAAGCGACGCATTTTCCGATTTTTTTGAGAGCAGCAGGCACTTCTTCAAGCAGGTGAAGCAAAATGACGCTGGGCAGGGAAGCGAGGGAGTTCAGAAGCAGCTCGTGAGGGAGCTCCCTTCTCCCCTCATACACCCTCGTCCTGCTTCCCCTCAGCCCTCCTCCTGTTCCCCCCATGCACCCCGCCCGCCCGCCCGCCCTCACGCGCACCTTATCCAGGCAGTTGACTTTCTCGGTCGGATAGACGACTTTGCCACAGCGGGCGCACTGAGGGTTCATGGTCGAGCTGTCCGCGAAGCGTCCCGGCGGAAGCGGCCGCCCCGAGCTGCTGGGGCATTCCCTGCCCGCCGCCGCGGCGCTGAGCAGCGAGCGAGGCGGATGAATCGCCGGGCACTGCGGACTCTCTGGCGAGGAAGGTCAGCGGCGGAAGCGCGGCTCCAGCTGGCGGCGCGGCTGCGACAGAGGCTCGGCAGCATGTGCAAGCGAGTGGGAGGGGGAAAACAACCGCTGCTGCCTGGAGCCTCCTCCGCCTGCGCCCGCCTCCGCCTCGTGCCTGCGCGCTCCGCTCCTCCAGCAGAGAGCGAGAGAGGGAGAGACCCGCCGCGCTGGAGGAAGGGGGCGGGCTGCTCCCTTCGCCGCCAGGCCTCTCTCGCTAAGGAAGAGGAGGACCCCTGGAGCAGGTGGGGGGACGTGGCCTGGCCTCTCTGCTGCGATGGATTAGCCATCAGGGCTCGAGAAGAATGGAAACGTAAGCATGGATAAGTTGTTGCCTCCGAAACTTATCATGAGGTGGGGGAAATTAGGGGAGAAGAAAGGATTCCTTCCCTGGTATCTCCTAAGCTCCAAGGATCCAGCCTCTCAACAAGATGTGTTTGCAAACCTCCCCCTACCAATTCTGGTTTGATTGATTGATTTCTATACCGCTTAATATATTAAAAATGTTTCTAAGCCGTGTACAAAAAAACCGGAGCAACCACAGGCAACTTAAACAAAATATTACAAAAATACATACAGTATTGCATATAACAGTATTATACAAAGCTACTTCTGTAGTGTGGCATGCCATCCCAATATCCCAGTGATGTGAGATTTCAAAGGTTCCAGGCACTTATCCAGGGTTAGCGTCTTTTTGGAATGAGGCACAGGGGAGACTGTGGCGTCTTTATTATAGGTGGTTTATTTATACATATATACAACCTGATCCTACGATGAAGGGGTTCGCAGCATTAGCACCCCAAAAGGGTCTTGTTTCTCCCATAGGTACAGCCTTGGATTTAAACAGAAAACAAATACTGCTCTGACACTCTTCAGCTTGCTGCTTTAACTTTAGGTCACATCACTGCCACTCTGAACTCTAAATTCAGGATTTCTCCTCCTAACTCTCTCCCCGCCCATTTGTCTTCTCACACAGAGCCCCCTTTCCTTGGTTCTCTTAATGGCCCATCACCCAGGCAATCACTTCAACACAAGAAGCTAGGCTGTCTTATATTCTAACACTTGTTGGATCCAAGGGCTAGAAGGATCTCGCATACAGCCTTCTTCCTCCCTCCAAAACTCATAACAATATATAAATCAGTATCAAATCATTTTCCTTTTGACACTCCCTCCCTCTCAGCCTTCTGGTTCTTGTTTAGGGTCCAAACAAACTATCAGGGGAGCAGTTTGGTAATTTTGGGGAAAGCTTTGGCCCTCCGGGTGCTGGTGGACCTCAGCTCCCATCCCCTGGTTCTTGGCCATGATGGCTGGGGCTGATGTGAGTTTGAGTCCAACAATATTTGGAGGGCTACAGATTCATCTACTCCTTTTAGATCCTTGGCCCAGCTCATTAGGTGATGGTACTTTTTGATTCTGCTGAGTTGTGCCTGGACCTCTGCCCTGATTTCCTGCCCTAACAGCACTACTGTTGGAGATGCTTTAGCATCCCCTGAGCAGACCTTTCACATTCCTGTACAATTATAGTGGTTTTTAGACATCATTGATGATCACTAGTGAATCATCACTTGACAACTGATGGGTGATCAAGGACTTAACAAGCCGACACAGTGTTCCTTTGGCTGCAATACTATACAGACTTTCCCGGAAGTAAGGCCCACTGAACTTCATGGTATTTGCCTGCAAGGAAGCATGCATAGGGTTCCACTGTTAACCTCTGGAAAGCTCTCTGGGATTCTTTTTAAAACTTTGTTTATTTAATAAAAATAATTGTATGCCTCCTTTCTGAGCAAAGCTTCTTCAAGTCGGTTTACATTATAAAATCTTCCAAAATGCAATAGCAGTACAAAATATAAATGCAGAATCATTTCTATAAGTGCTCTAGTACTAAAATCTTAATGTCACACAGCCTTCAACTTGGTGGGAGGACTAGAGAGACAGCAGTTGTGGTTTGAATTGGAGCAGAGAGAAAGAGATGGAACTGTAAGCTTAGCAAGACTGGAAAAAGCCTTGGGCTTCAGGAGAGGGTCTGTCCCCATTACTGCTTTTGGAATTTGATGGATGATTAGTGGGCATGCTGCATGCTTAGGCGTCAACCTGCTTCCAATATTTGTTCAGTTTTATGTGTCTTGGGCCATAACAAAAATGCTATTCTATCAAAAAAGTATAATTGCCCTTCCCCTGCCCCCAAGCATCAGTGTAATACCCAGATCAAGAAAGTCAAAAGATTCCAAAGTATTCCTCGGGGTATACCTTTATATCCAAAAGCCTTAAAGACATGACACAATGACTTTCAGCACTCTGAGTTACAGAAAACTAAATGCAAACCAAAATAGACGTGACAGCAAAGGAGGCAGGGCTGGCCCACCCATGAGGCAGGGTGAGGCAACCACCTCGGGCGCCAGAATCTACAGGGGCAGCAGATCCAGCCTCCAATGAAAGCATGCTCCTTGGAAGCCAGATCTGCCACCTCTTCAGCAGCCCACCCCAGTGCCGCCTCTACAGCAGCCACTTGGCAAATAGGAAGTGCTGCTGGTCTCCTCCCACCCCTAGGGAGGAAACAGTGGGCTCTGAGGTCTCCTGGGCTCTGCACCCACCTGGCTGCTTTCCCTCCTGTGACAGCCTCTGATTCCTACTTCAACAATCAGGTAAGGTTGAGCTGATTCCCCTCCTTGTTCCTGATGGACGTTGTCACTCCTCCCTTGTTCCCAGTGTAGATCTTCACTCACTCCTTCTTCCCTGGCTGTGGGGCCAGTGCCATTTCATGGTTCGCCTCAGGTGCCAAAAGTCTTGGTTGTCATATGCAAAATCTTGACATTTTGCTGATTAGATCACTGCTCAAATCCTTGAAGTGATGAGTAGCTACTTGTTCACATTTTCAGATACCAGGAGGCATACCTTCCCATTACAAATACAGTGCCAATGCTTAAAGGAGAATTTTGTGCCCCTGAGTTTTACAAGGGCAACACTGAGACCAAAGAAGAGGAGGAGGAAGCTGACAGCCAAGGCCACATCCTGAACTGGTTGTAAGTAAGGAAACAGGAAAGTGGAGACTGGCTGAGGGCAGACTGAGGTTGGTTGGGCAGTGCCTCATTCACCCAAATAGACCAGTCCCCATTGGTCTATCCGCAGTCCCAAGGTGAACAAGTGTAAGAGTTCCAGGCAGAGAAGTGCTAGCACTATATTCAAGCTCCCTTAGGTGCTGCTTTGTGCAAAATGTCCCTTTCTCCACCATTCTGCTCAGCAGAATTCCCCCCTTCGAGCTTTAAGGTTGTGTAAACTGAGGCCAGGGATTATCATCTGCCCAATTACAGCATTTCTAAGCTATGGTCTGGTGATGGTGCGCTGTGCCTTGACTGCTGAGTTGCACTGTATCCTATGCTCTATCCTTGCAGCATGGACAGAGCAGCTGTCAACGTGGAGGTGGCCATTTCCACATTTATTTCTCCTATTGAAGTCAGTGGAAAGGAAATTTCTTGCACTGGGTTCAGGAGTAGTGTAAAGTTCCATTGTGGCATGGATGTGCTCTGGAGGAGCATAGGATGCAATGTAAATGCGAGCCTCCCCCATCCCACCCTGTTTCAGGTATTCCATGAGCATATCTCACATTCCACCAGGGTAGTAGGGTTTCCATCATATCCTTTGATCTCTCAACCAGTTTAACTCAAGCATAGGAGTGCCCTGTTAGAGAACAGTTTCCTCGTATGAGAACAGCAGCTATAATTACTAGTCTTCACTGTGTGTGTGTGTGAGGCTGCATGGTGAATACCACAAGTCTAAATGCTACATTAGCGTAAAATCCTATTAGTCTGGCAGAAAGCATAAGGCAGTCCTGTTTAAATCATTTCCCAATTTTCCAACTCACTGAAGCAATGGAGTTATGTGTAGTTTGAAGATTAAATTGCCTGCTACGTTTCCATTTGTGCTAATACAGAAACTAAGTACGGTAACCATTGCTTGTGTGGTATTTGCAAACTTCCTAATGTGATTCTTCATCTTTTCTTCAAGAGTTACCAATCGCTTGGGTTTAAAAAATAAAATAAAATACAGTGTTTGTAGTTGTGGTACAACTAAATTACTACAATTCAGTGTGCCAGTCCTGAACAGATTTACATGGAATTCCAGGGCAATTCAATTCACATGACCATTCCTTTGTTATATTTCCCCCCCAATTTACAGATACTTTTTTAATCAGTATTTTTTGCATGTGCATGTGGAGAAAGCACAGTTTTGTGTAAAGCCAAAATGCATTTAGAGGAGAAAATGCTCAAGCAAATTCTTCTATTTCAGATTTGTCTATGAAAGTTTCCATTTGAATTTCCCAATCTTGCAACACACCACACTGATTTTCTGCAGACCGTTGTATTCCACAAACAGAGGGCAGATATACCACAAAGGCAAAAGATTTGCAGTTACTCATGTGTATACAAGCTGAGTTGAACACTGAAGGCAAAATTAATACCTTCCAGTTACATTTCATCTTCTGTATGGAAAGCAACAACAGTTTTCCACCTGTGGGGGAAGACAATTTCCCTTTCAAATTGTTCAGCATACAGTTCATGGGTGTTATACTCTCATTGAATACTGCATAATATATGATGAGATTAACATTTTATATTTTTCCAAGATCTTGATAAAAGAAAACGAGGATAAAATAGCCACCCCCAAGAAAGGCATGTAGAACAAAGCCACACTGATTTGCTTGGTTCTGCACCACAGAGCTTGAATCAACCCGTAGTAATTATCTTGCTTTAAATAAAATTAATCCTTGTTATATGCTTACATTTAGAGAGATAAATATTTGCTGTGTTGAGATGGGCAGCTTGCTCATGCCTGCTGCAGTGCAATGTCCTCTTTCTCTAATAAGCATTTTTCCCTCCTGAAGGAATCTGTATCTCCTTGGAGTTGTTTAAAACTATAATTTTATATTTATCCCACTCTCTTGTATATCATGTGCATTTAGCTGGAAACTATTGTTCTATCTGATAAATTCAAGAGACAGTTTGCTGGTGGACCTGGTTGGTGTAGACTGGAGTGTCCAATGTGGCACCATCCAGATGTTGGGCTCCAACTCGTATCAGCTCTAGTCAGCCTAGCCGACAACATCTGGAGGGCTCTAAATTAGCTACTCCTGTTACAGGCAATGACAAGACTAAGACTGTGACCAGGTGTTATTTCTATAACCTAGCACTAATAAGCTTATGTCTCAAGACAGGAATGCCTAACCTGTGGCCCTCCAGTTGTTGGAGTAGAATTCACATCAGCACCAGCCAGCATGGCCAATGGCCAAGGAGATGGGAGTTGTAGTCCAACAACATCTGGAGGGTCACAGGAGGGGGGCATTGTATTGGACCAAATTCTCCATTTTGCATATGTGCTAGTGTGGTGTAGTGGTTAAGAGCGATAGACTCGTAATCTGGGGAACCGGGTTCGCGTCTCCGCTCCTCCACATGCAGCTGCTGGGTGACCTTGGGCGAGTCACACTTCTTTGAAGTCTCTTAGCCCCGCTCACCTCACAGAGTGTTTGTTGTGGGGGAGGAAAGGAAAGGAGAATGTTAGCCGCTTTGAGACTCCTTAGGGTAGTGATAAAGCGGGATATCAAATCCAAACTCTTCTTCTAACTGCAGGGTACATGGAAAAAGTACATTCTTGATAGGAAAGAGTTCTTCTATAGACCTACGTAACTAGTTGGAGAAACAAAGAAGCCATGCTTGTCCCTTTGTTCTCAGAAGATACATCAAGGTGACCTTACATCTCAAGGTTGAGAGAAAGTGTGAGAAAGGAGGTGGAAGTGAAAGAGGGTGACGCTTAACACATATTAATTTGACTTCAAAGTACAGGTCAGCGTAGAGGGCAAAGAGACAGAGACAGTTTCGGTCTCCCACTCTGTCTGTCTTAACCCCATTCAAGCCCCTCTAAGCAAGCTGAGTTACAGGTCATCTTCCAATGGTCAGGAGGTCAGGGGCATGCGATCTACTTCAAGGCAGTAAACGTTCATGCAAGAGGAAGGTAACATAGTCCAATGCAGGTGGAAAAGGCACTCAGTTTCTGAAAGTCCACCGTGCCTTTTAGTGAGTCCTTCAGAAGCCTGTAGAGCAGCCATTTTAGGTGACAAATTACTCAAAATAAGAAGCAAGCTAGAGTTATCAGTTATATAAGGCAAGCAGGACCCCGTTAGCACACACCACCTGCGGTTCTCCTTTCTGCCATTATCAAGGTGCTGCTGTGAAGCAACAAAATCAGGCCAGACATTTCCTCCTGCTGCAAGTTGTCCTGATGGTGCGGAGTTTGGAATCTGCTGCCGAATTCCTAGAGTTCAGCCCTCCAATGCCTTACAGAACTTTCTTCATGCAGCTCATCTCCTTGTCACAGAGTTTCATGGCTATCTTGCCCAGCAACTTCAGAGAACAAAGGTACTATACCTGCACTCTTTTATGCAAGAGTAATGTTTTGAATATCAAGGCTTATCCAATAGTCAATAATTCAATATTTTCTGCTGGAGACTGTGCAGAAGAGTCAGCATTGCAGTCAAGTACATTAAGAATCATGTTGAACTAAACAATTGACTTACGGTATTTTTTATCCCTACAGTGACATACACACTGCAGCAATAGATACCATCACATGGGCAGGAAAAGTAGAACAATCTAGGGAGATACTTTAAAGGGGAAATGATATTAGACTTTGCTCAGCAAACTCAACAGAAGAGAGGAATAGAATTTTTTGAAGATAATGCATATAGTAGGGAGAAAGATATAAAGGAGGAAAAGGACAGATGCCTGAGGAAGTTTTTCCCCCCTCCCTTTTCATCTGTGTTCATTCTAGCTCACCCATACTGAGCAAAATAGTTCTAAATGGAGGCCAGGAAGTACATTCAGTCTCCTTGAAATATGCAAATCACTATGCTGTAGTACATTTTGTGCATGTATATCTCATTGATTTTAATGGGACCCAGATATCTTTGACTGTCAGCAGAACTGCAGCCTAAATGGTTCTACAAATGCTTCTATAAAAAGTCATTCTTTGTAATATTTCGGTTGAGAGAAGCACTTGCATATACCTATTGACCTCAGGAGCCATCACTACCTCTGATTCAGCTATTCCTTGCTTACTCAAAATCATCCTGTTCTCCTTCTCTCATTCTGCAGAATTTCTTGTAAAAGTCACCCAGGGCCTTCTCTGCTTGCTTAAAAAGAAGAAGACGAACCTTGTTTGAGCCTGTTACAATTCAGCCAAGGAAACTTCAGATTTTGAGATAGAAGGAGATAGACACAGACACAAATGAAGCAAAGAAATCAGGTTTTGAGGGGCTCGATGTGGTCCTCCTTCCACCACAGAACCTTCTTTGTCCTCACAGTCATGGCGGACCACCTCTCGCTTAGCAGGGGGAGATTGTGGGAAGTGGATAAGTAAGGAGCAGCAGTAGCTTCTACTCTGCATCATTGCTGCCATCCCAATTTACTCCCTTAAAAATCTATGGCAGCAACTACTTGCAGAAATTAGGCAGGGGGGCATCCATAGATTGAGTTTTGAAGTGAAAGATTTGCCTGGACTACAGTGTTTGTAGAGGGAGCACCTACTGGATACTATGTGTGATGGCTATTTCTTTATGGAATATGACTGTGATACAATAGGTAGATGAGGGCTCACCACTGTTTTGGGACCTGTGGGCACATTTGGAAACCTGGTCGTTGTTCACACTCAGTATCCCAGGAGGACAAGGTCCCAGGCACTGATGTTCTGGACTGAAAGAAGCAACATCTCAAGGAAAGAATCCTTTTCCATTCAAGCTCAGCTCAGGCCAACATTCCAAGGAGGACTGTTCAAGCATCACAAAGACAACCTTAAAGCAAAAGTTTGTGCCACTGAGTTCCTGAAGCTTAGGTAAAATGAAAACCAGGCTTGATCCAACTGAGGCAAGGTATGCTACTCTAATAAACATTGGAAGTCTTCTGCATCCAAAATGCCAGGAAAAAGTATTTTTAAAGGAAAATGTATCAGCCCCTGTCTCTGGAATCACCTGTAATGTAATCAAACAAGCTATTTTTGTAGCTGGACTGTTGGAATCAGGGACTCACTCCATAAACTGGGACAGACCCATGACTTGTCATCAAAGCACAGAGGCCTTGAGCCAGGGTGTATACAATGTGCATGAAGTGCCCAGAGGGTTGGCTAAGGGTGAATGTGGTCCTTGAGCCCCAAGGGCCTAACCACCCTTGGTTTGTGCCATGATAAATTTGTTAGCTGTCATCACACAGCCCCCATTGAAGAATCTGGAGTGCCGCATCACAACTGGGCAGAAGGTGGAAAGGGTACTTAGTAGTTGCAATGTGTGGGTGAAGGAAGATGCAGGAGGTTTATCCATCCATCCGATTTCTATACCTCCTTTTATCCAATGTTCCCAGGGCAGTGTACAACATTAAAAACATAATTTACATAATTATCTAAAAGACAAAATATATGACATAAAAATAGAAGACAATAAAATTAAAATAAAAGACAATAAAACGATCACAGAAAAGAGTCATAACAGGTCGTTCCCCCCCCCCCAATGTTTAAAAGGCCATAGTTGTTTAGTGGCTGAGAGCCTGGGTAAAGAGGAATGTTTTCGCCTGGCATCTAAAGACATGTAATGATGGCGGCCAAGTGAGCCTCTCTGGGGAAAACATTCCACAAATGGAGAGCCACCACAGAAAAGGCCCATTCTCATGTTGTCACCCTCTGAACCTTTTGGGAAGTGGGGACGCAGAGAAGTGCCTTGGGGGGAAAGCATAGGGTCTGGGTTGGTTTGTATGGGGAGATGCAGTCCTTAAGGTAATGAGGTCCTGAGTCATGTGAGTTTAGCATGGAGGTGGTTTGTGTACAGGGGGTTGCACAAAAGGAGGGAAGAGGCATGGACATGGGGGTGATGGTAAAAACAGGGGTGCAGGATAGAAGAGAGAAATAGCTTCAGTTATTGGGTTGGGAAGATAAAGGATCGTCTTAGTAGTTGCATGGGGTGAAAAGGGGAAGCTGAAGAGTTAGTGTGAGGAAAATGGCAGGGGCTGGCAAGCAAAGCGCACAGGTGTGCAGTCCCTAGTATTACAATAAATATATGAAGGTAAAGGGACCCCTGACCATTAGGTCCAGTCGTGGCCGACTGGGGGGTTGTGGCCCTCATCTCACTTTATTGGCTGAGGGAGCCGACCTACAGCTTCCAGGTCATGTGGCCAGCATGACAAAGCCGCTTCTGGCGAACCAGAGTAGTGCACGGAAACGCCGTTTACCTTCCTGCCAGAGCGGTACCTATTTATCTACTTGCACTTTGATGTGCTTTCGAACTGCTAGGTTGGCAGGAGAATAAATATATACTCCAGGAGAAAAAAACATTTCCATGCTCTCAGGACCCAACCCAACTGTGCAAACAAGATGTTACCACTTAACTAGTTATATGGGAACAGAGATAGGGATGCAGATCACTCAAATGCAGATCAGAATGTGCATCTGGTTGCTGGAAACCACAAGTGGGGAGGGTGTTCTTGGGCTTGAATCCTGCTTGCTGGTTTCCCAGAGGCAACTGTTCAGCCACTGTAAGAATAGGATGCTGGACTAGATGGGCCATTGACATGATCTAGCAGGTTCTTCATATGTTACTATCCCTTTCAAAGCAATGCAGTATTGATAGGTATGTTCTGATGCACATACTGTCCATGATTTGTTACAGTTTCCAAACCATCAAGTTCTATTTATGTTGTCTGTGCACAGAGAACTCTTTAGCTGCTGTTCAGTTCCGAAGAAAAGTCACAGAAGAGAAACCACTTATTTTGCACTTGAGTTAAAGGAAAGTGCCCTTTAGAATGCAGCAGAGGTTAAAGAGAAATTCCTTCAATGTATGTAACAGCGCCCAGTTCAACAGCCTCAGCAGCTGAAATCCAGTTAGGATTCTATCCATCAAAACTGCCTCAGAAAAGGAATGGCTCTCAAAGGCTAAAGAACCTTCTCAAACGAATGCAAAATGAAATAAAGACACAGACATTCACATACAATGAAAAGTGTTGGAAATAAGGCTGACTTTGTCTCGTTAACCTGGCACACAAGCCCCGGTGATCAGTAACTGGCATTTATGAGAACCTGCTAGGAGGGAACTCTAAACTTCACAAATGAGTGTCACTATGGAAACTAATCGAATGAACAAAAGTATGAAAGAGCAGACTCAGTGGAAACATCTGAGAGGGAGGAACAGCACAGTAAACAAATTGTGTATGTTAAAAGTCCATGATTGAAAAGCTCGGGCGAACAAACCCTAATATCTAGAGGGTTCTGGAGTAAGTTCATGACAATTTCTCACCGAGTCATTAAAATCTGTGAGCACTATATATTTTTCAAGGGGAAGACACACACTGTGCCTCTTTTATAGGCAAACCAGAGCAGTTGGCACAGAGTGCTGTTAGCTAGAGGATGGATTTTTGGCAGAATGTTGTGTTCCTAGTGCAACAGGAAAATAAAAGGCTTCAAATAAGCTACCAGTGTATGCTTTTTTATTTCAAAAATGACAAAATTTTGGGTTTTCCAAATTAAATAACAGTTGCCTTTTAATTTAGGGCAAGCTTTTAGAAATGCCCCTCACAACACGCAACTGGGAAGTTGGCTTGCAGTCCCTGCAAGTTTGGTAGTAAACAGAGCTTTCTTTGATTTCTTAGAAAATCAGCTAAGTGGGGTAAACTTGGGCTACGGTGAGAAAAATTACCATTATTAGTGAGCACATGCAACAAGTTCAAAGGAAACTACACTCTCAAAGGCATATTCATTAATAATATTGTATATCCTATACTAGGGGTGGGCAAACTATGACCATCCAGATGTTCTTGAACTCCCGTCTCCTATCAACCCCAGCCAACATAGCCAATAGTCAGGGATGGTGGGAACTGTAGCCCAACAAGATCTGGAAGGCCAGAGGTTGCTCAGCCCTGATGTATACCATACTGATTATCATCTGAAAAAGGACGTGGGTTCAGAGAAGCCAGAGAGAAAGATTATATAAGCAGACCATGCTGAAGACACAGCTGATTTTCGTGGGTCAGATCTGCACCAGATGCATTCTGATTAGGGCTGCCAGGTCAGGAGCATCCCAGATCTTGAGATTTTAGGCCCAAATCTGAGAGCTAGAGATGGTCCCTGGTGATGTCACAGGGGTGGGTCCTGGTGATGTCATTAAACATGACACATGAAGCATTAAGCACAGTCACTGAGAGTATGTCATTCAAATGAAAAACACAGTAGATGAGTGAATATGTCACAGGTTGGAGATTAAAATAGAAGTCTCTAGCTTATTGTGAATTGCTTTTGTGAACATTCAGTATTAATGATGCTATTGCCAGTCAGCACTGTATGTAGTTAATTTTCTTCTGACCTCACTATCTACACAAACCCCTCACCAAGACTTCTGCTATTATACAAATTGTTGCTCATTAAGGTGCCACAAGACATTCCTTCTTGTTCAGAAAAAAATCAAATAAAATACATTTAAGAAGTTCTTAGGAACACATACCTAACATTAACCTCAGCATACACGATCACCTGTGCAGGTCTACTTTTCTGGCATATAGTGAGGAGTAGGGACACTAGCACAATTCAGTTTAACTTTTCCAACCTTTGCTTTAAATGGAAACTCACCATGTTACCCATGCTGTGTGCTTAAGGCACAAGATATGAAGTTGTAGTCCACCCAAGTAAAATTTGCAAGGATGCTCCTTTCACACCAATAACAGATCTTTCCAAATGTCCACATGACACACAGACACAATTTATTCCCCAAGCTCTGTATTTAAGACATTGACTGGGGTGGGGAGGGATACCACTGGGCTAGCAGAAAGCCCTTTTGTGAGTGACCATAGCTCTCTCTTCAATCCAGATTTCAGTTTGGAAAACTCACCCATTTTTCTGAACACACTTCCTGCCTTTCCAGCATTTCATTCTTTTCTATATCCTAATTGATATTACAGGCCCATTCCTAGGGTTCCCCATCGGATTATTTTAGAGGAGAGTAGGTACAGGGAGGTCTGCTCTGTATGCGGAAGGGGGGAAAAATAAAATAAGATTGGGAACTTCCCAGTCTAGTGTTTCCTTTTCCTCTGTCTTCAAGGCAGCTGCCACACAACCAGCTTCCCCCTGAAATGATCCAGTTGAGTGTTGTAACGGACATTTCTAAAAGCTTGCCCTAAATTAAAAGGCAACTGTTATTTAATTTGTGGTGGGGCAGCAAATTGTGCTCATTAGAGTTATTATAATGTCATTTTATAACACTGCTTCGCATGGGTGGGAGGTAGAATAATTTGGTATGTAGAATAATGTAGTATTTGGATGGCCATCCGTCATGTATGATCTAGTTCAGATTTCTACATTGCAGGGGGTTGGAATAGATTACCCTTGGGGTCCCTCCCAACTCTACAATTGTATGATTTTATTTCAGAGGCTGAAAGTCCCATTTTATGTTTTTTGTCCTGCATAAATGAGGAGCAGCTATTAACTTGCCTAATGTGAGCAAAGAGCACATCAAACAAAAGCTTTTGTTTGCATGTAATAGCATATGTGTTCCACGGTCAGAGAAGGACTGGAAACTGTAATGTTCCTTATATCTGATGAGCTTTGCAAAGATAGCCTAACTGGAAACGTAGCTCTTGAGCTGAGATGCTTTTAAAACACACACACACACACACACACACACACACACACACACACACGACTTCTGCTGATTAGTGGCACCATCTGGTGGATATTAAGAATAAGCACACATAGCCACCGGTGCACATACTTGGACGAAAAATGTATTGCTTTTTTGAGAATCATTTCCAAATCTGAAATCTTTTATTGTTATTTTTCTAATCACTCATCAATCATTGGAGAGAGGATGTTCAAAGATCTAGCTTATTGCATTGTGATTTACACCCTTATCTAGTCTGCATCTAGCTTTGCCACTTTTGTAATCTAATTCTAACTTCTCCCACTAGGAAACACTTTGTACCAGATATTCTATTGATTTGTACCCTTTGACTAGCATTCCAAACTGTCACTCGAAGTTACTTTATGCTCACATGATGTTCTGATGCAGCTCTTGTCTCCCTGTGCTATTCATACCCATAACAAATACTTCAGAGCTGATATTACTTCCATTCGAGCCAAACCAGTTTTGAAAGTATAATCTGCTGTCATAGTCTTCTCTGGCCTTTATGATGTCACTGTCTAGGAATAAAAAAAAAGAGAAGCAAACTGTATCTACTTTATGAAGGCTGTCAACAGCTGTCACCAGAGGTCTGGTTTTTATACCTAAAGTAGACTCCGCAGTCATGTTCTCACATATTTCTTTCAGTCACGAAAGCAAAAAACCCAAAAAAACCAACATTCAAAAGACTTGAAATGGCTTAAAAAGTCAGATAAAATCCTCTACTATTTTCCACAGTATAGTTGTAAAATCTTCAGAACTTAAGCATCTGATCATAAGAGTCCTGCTGGGTCAGACCATAGTGGCCCACACCTAGGCAGGCATGTCCAAAGTCCGTTTCAGGGGCCTAATTCGGCCTGCCAGTTAGCTTAATCCAGCCCCTATGTCAGTTTATTTCCTGGGGTAAAATGCTAAAAAAAAGCCCTCAACTACCTCAACCCTAAAAAAAGCTCAATAACCTCAACCCTAAAAAAAGGTTAACAACTTTGGTCGGCCCTTTGGTTGGCCCTCACGGCCCTTCGCTTCATCAAATCTGGCCCTCTTTGAAAACAGTTTGGACACCACTCCTAGGGCAAGCCCACATAAAAAAGGGTCACTGAGTCCAAGCCCCTGCAATGAAGGAAACTTAACAAGAGTCTTTGCTGGATGAAGCCAGTGACTTGCCCAGCATCCTGTTCTCGCAGTGGCTGACCAGATACCTCTGGGAAACCCCCTAGGAAGATTTGAACACAAAACCACTCTCCCCTTCTGTGGTTTCTAGCAACTGTATTGAGAAGCGTTGCTGCATCCAACTATGGAAGCAGAGAAAAGCCATCAGTACTGGTTTTATACATTTATTTCTCTGTTGTGAACCACCCTGGTATTATTTTTTAATGAAAGTCGGTAAAATGGTTTTAAATAAATACATTTAGCAGTCCATTGATTTTCAAATATTTCAGGGCTAGCTGAGCTGGTTGTTGTTACAGAAGAAAAAAACAAAACCTAAAGAATGATGGTGTTGTTGTTTAGTCGTTTAGTCGTGTCCGACTCTTTGTGACCCCATGGACCAGAGCGCGCCAGGCACTCCTGTCTTCCACTGCCTCCTGCAGTTTGGTCAGACTCATGTTTGTAGCTTCGAGAACACTGTCCAACCAACTCGTCCTCTGTCATCCCCTTATCCTTGTGCCCTCCATCTTTCCCAACATCAGGGTCTTTTCCAGGGAGTCTTCTCTTCTCATGAGGTGGCCAAAGTATTGGAGCCTCAGCTTCAGGATCTGTCCTTCCAGTGAGCACTCAGGGCTGATTTCCTTAAGAATGGATACGTTTGATCTTCTTGCAGTCCATGGGACTCTCAAGAGTCTCCTCCAGCACCATAATTCAAAAGCATCAATTCTTCGGCGATCAGCCTTCTTTATGGTCCAGCTCTCACTTCCATACATCACTACTGGGAAAACCATAGCTTTAACTATACGGACCTTTGTTGGCAAAAAATGATGGTAGCTTCTCTCAATACACTGTAACTATAGAGGGGGGAGAGACATGAATTCATACTATGGTTGTGGATCCTCTATCAGAATGAAACCATCTGGAAATTTGCAGCTCTATAGCTTTGCTAGAGCAGGGACCAGACAAACGTCTGGTCTGACAACAGAAGTGGCTTGCAAAGGTAAGTTTTGTACTTCATTTTCTGCGTGTTGCACATGGTCCAAGGGCCTAGCACCATGCCAAAGGACAACAAGCCTGGAGTCATAGAATTATCTGGTGACTTCAAATTAATATGTGAAGCTGATTCTGCCCACTCCAACCCTAGCTCCTGGGTGATGGCTCCTTTGGGCTGCCAGGTCACAATGTGACAGTGAAAGCAGAGATATCATACAGCTCCCTTTTACTTAGATATTTATTCAGAGCCCCTCCTCTTATTAGTCCCTGCTTTCTTCAATTTGTTGTCTTCTCTGCTGCATTCCTCAAGAAATGCTTCCTTCAAATTCCTCTTAGTCTAATTCACCTTGTCTCTGGGGCTCCCTATCTTGTAGCTCCCCTTCCTCCTGGAGTCTTTTCTCTGTTCTCAAGCTGCCCCACAAAGCATAAGGCTTTAGTCACAGCCTAATGGACAACATTCCCTGCCCACATAGGAACTTAAACCTTGCTTGTTGAGCAACTGGAATGTTTGTGAATGTTCTGTGGTGTCATACGAGCTGATCTGAACTGCGTTGAAGATGCACCACCATAGGTACAATCAGGGCTGGCCCAATACATTTTGGCACTGGAACAGAGCCACAAAGTAGACTCCTACCTCTGTGCCTGGGAAGAAGGGGGTGAGTGAAGATCTAGATCAGAAAACGGCGGTGGGGGGAGAGATCTACATTGGGACCCCAGTGAATACTGCCATCTGAGGCAGTTGCCTTACCTTGCCTTATAGGTGGGTTGGCCCTGGGTGTAATGCAATATAAATGCCAGAAACCTTCAGTTGTGTATCAATGACCTACGGTAGGTTAGACCAATTGTATTGTACAGAACAGATCTGACTCAGCAGCAGGTAACACTGACCAAGGTGTTATAGAATATTGGTCACCTTAGAACTCTGTTGAGGCAAAAGAGCCCTTTGGATAGCATGGGTTGTAACTGGTGCCATGCCCATCCCACCACTAGTGCCTACTGACATGATATTCACAAACCCACTGTCTGCTGATTCAGCAGAGACCTCTTTTCCTTCCAGTAAGTGGTTCACTGATACACAGTATATTATCTCATAAGGGACACAGTGCTGTGGGTTAAACCACAAACCCTAGGGCTTGCCGATCAGAAGGTCGGTGGTTCGAATCCCCGTGATGGGGTGAGCTCCCATTGCTCGGTCCCTGCTCCTGCCAACCTAGCAGTTCAAAAGCACGAAGTGCAAGTAGATAAATAGGTACTGCTCTGGCGGGAAGGTAAACGGCATTTCTGTGTGCTGCTCTGGTTCGCCAGAAGCAGCTTAGTCATGCTGGCCACATGACCTGGAAGCTGTATGCCAGCTCCCTTGGCCAATAAAGCGAGATGAGCGCCGCAACCCCAGAGTCGTCCGCGACTGGACCTAATGGTCAGGGGTCCCTTTACCTTTATATTATCTCATGGCGTTGGACCCTTATTGTAGGGCTGCTTTCTTATTTACAATGCCAGCCAATTAACTTTAAATGGTGTTGGAGCACAGACAAACCTCTCTAGAAGTACCACTTTCAGTAACTAGTTTCAAGGAAAACACTAGCTTCAGTCTCAGAGGAAACAAGCCGACTGTTAATAATCCTGCAGTTGTTAGACTCAGTACTTCCTTTGAAATCAAAGGGAGATTTGCTAGGTGGGACAATTGTGGGATCAGGAAGACATATTATGAAAGGTTCCCTCATTGATGTTTCTGATGTGATCATTAAGGGATCAATTGGGATTTTTTTCATATAAAAAAAAATTTCCGGATTCTGAAGAGACATGGAAGAGAGAGGCATATCATCAACTCAAATAAAAAGCCAGGTGTCAGGGCTGAATAAACAGAAGGGGAAGAAGATGCAAAACAATTATCAAAAGGAGAATTTAAGATGATATGTTTTTATGTAAAACAAGTATCTAGTGGTAGCAGAAATGGCTTAAAGACATTAAAGTATCAAGATACCGAAATAACAGCAATAGACATTGCAATAGAGATCACTGTCAAAATTCTTGGGGGTGTTGAGTAGGACTTGCAGCTGATAGAAACAACTATTTTGCCATCACAAGTTGTTCCTTCACAGCTAAGAACGATCCTATTCTTCTTCTGAAGGAGTCAAGATGCAGTCTACTATAGGCTGTAGCATGTGGTGGCACTACTGATTTATGATAAATTTACTCAAAAAAACCCCACCATGGATCACCAGCACAGAGGAATTCTCTTATCTCATGGTTGCAAAATGCTTTAGATCAGAGGTGGGCATAAGAGTATCAGAAGAGTTCTTCTACATCAGGCCAAAGACCCATTTAGTCCAGCAATCTGTTCTCACAGTGGCCAGCCAGATGCCTATAGGAAGCTCACATGCAGAACCTGAGTTTATACAAAGGTAGTGCCAAGGTCAGGAGAAAGTTGAAATGAGGTGGACAATCAAAACATGGCAGCTGGTACTAGGGAGAACCAGAGTAAAGGCTAAGAACCAGGATCTGGGAACAGGAGTGAAAAAGGTTGGAAAACACAGAGCAGGGTCAGTGCAAGAGATCACACCACTGCTGATGCCCTCATGGCTAATACTCCCCACGGCAATGGTGGCAGCTTCCCTCAACTTACTACCATTACTTTTTATGCCATTGCTTTAGCTTCCCACCATGTCCCTCTCTTGCTTTGGGAAAGGCCAGGCAGCATGAAGCAGGCAGTCTCATGGCTATCCAGCTTAGAACTCTGTCTCCGAGGAAGGACCCTCTTTGATCTTCCTAGAGTAAGAAATGGGGGGAGGGGAGGGGAGGGGAGCAAAGGTGTTGCCAGGCAGTGGCAGGGCCAGCCAAGCCAGTGCAGGCAAGCAGCAGGTGCTGTGGGTGCTAATCTGCTGCTCCACATGCCAGGTGCTTGAGGCAATTGCCTCACTTTGCCTAATGGTAAGGCCAGCCCTAACACAGAGCAGAAGTAAGCCTGGTGGAGTATTGCTCACATCAAGACCATGCAGTCAACCTACAGCTGGGCCAATACCCAAGGGAACTTGAAATATCAACTTTCAGAGCGCTGTTAGTCAGTTGTTCAGGCTGCAGTACAAAGCAGCTAATTCTTCACTAAACTGAGTCCAGACAATCCTGGACGTATTACAAAATGAGATATTTGCACGTCTGCTTCTGTTTTGCTGCTAGACAGGGCTGGACATATTTCCCTCCTTAATTACATATCTGTGCAACTCTGTTTAAAATAATGAAGGCAAGGCGGAGTGTTCAAACCTCAGGTGCATCTGTGGGACACTGAGGACAAAATAATCATTTCACCAACAGATGACCCTGGTTTCATTACTGCTGCTCTTAAGTACATGTAGAAACTCTGAAGGGAAGTGGCCTAATATTTTTTAAATGGACCAGGCACTCTGCCAGAAATGAGTGTAGCCGCCCCATCTCCTGCAGTGTTCCCAGAGCTATTTTTGTGGGTTAGGAAGCTTGGCTGATACTTGCAAAGAGCTGGAAAGCTCTTATTAAAAACTGACTGAAGTATTTGGAATGAAGAGTTTGTTTTGACTGAAGAGATGTAATTGGGTATGTCCCAGTAGTTTGCATTCAGATGGAGGGGGGCAGATTAAGTGGATTAGCCTCAATCATCTGGGAGATGACATGCCTTGCTGTGTTTGAAGTGTTTTGTGAACAGGAGGACAGGGCTAGTTTTGAAGTTCATATTAACTTAATCTGTTTGATGCAGCAGCTGCAGTGACACACCCTAACCCTTTGAAAGACTGGCCAATGGAACACATCACAAAAGGCAAAGTTGTCTCTCACCTCCATGGGGAAGGAGAGCTCCTCTACAATCACGGCCATTAACCTCTCCTTTAAACTGCATGCAAGAGAGCCAACATTAAGTGCAGCCCACAAAACTGTTAAGGAAAAAAGAGCTCCGAGCTCAACATCCTCTAGAGTTCAGGCCTAGGAGAGAACAATAAATATACCGATGCCTTTAAACAGGTATACAGAATCATTATTATTTTTCTTCACTACAGCCAGTCAGCGTCACACACAGCAACCCTATTGCCTCTTATTTCAGACGCCAAACAATATAAGAATGATAGCTGCCTAAGCGAACAGCCTTAAAAATGAAACCATTTCAAATCCAACACTCCTAAAGTTCCCTTTTCTGTGGGCTGAGCAGCAAATTAAGCAGGGGCAGCTGATGTGATTTAAAGTGTAATCCTGTGCATGTCTACTCAAAAGTAAGCACCACAAGGACACAAGGGACAAGGGGGCGATCTAGCTCCTTGCCAAGGGTGTGAGAGATTGTTGTAGATATGCCTCTGTCTATAATTAAAGTCAGCATTATTAACACAGAGCCTGGTGCTCTGTAAGGCCTTCTGCCCCAGTTTAAAGCTTAATTAAAAAGAAAAAGAAGGGGGGCTGTCAGTAAAGAGGTTTATTCTTTCATTTGGATATTAACAGGTTGGTACCAGGCCTATCAAGATTTGCCACCTGGAGCTCATCAGAGAAGCAGCTGTTGTAATCCAGGAGGAGAAGGAAGTGAAATTTATGCCAAGAGCAGAATACACCTGGTCTCCTTCCGAACAGGCTGCCAGAACAGCACGTTAAACACCCCATTTTCCTTCATGGCCATTGACTAGACACAGGTAACTCTTTGCAAAGCATCTAAAGACGGGCTAAGCAGCTCAGATGCTTTCAAGATAACACTCTGGGATCGCTTTGGGGGCATTGAAAAGATAATTCTGAGGGCTGTAAAGGGATCTTTTGAGAATGTCTTTTAATAATGTAAGAATGGGAGGTAGGGTTTCCATTGAATGACAGATGGGATGAATCGAACAGAGGAACAATGGCGCTATTGACACACGGTTGCTACTTGATAACCCTTTGAGCCTCTCCTGGGTTTTCCCTTGACCTGGTACAGGGTATGCCCCAGATGGGGATGCTCTCCTCTTGGGGCACGTTGAGTGGGAGAGTTTGAAGAGAGATTCACTAGAGAGTGACTGAATTACATACTTTTCCAAAATCCATCAAAAAGTTAAGAGCTGGAAAACTTAGCTTCAAAAAATGTTGAACTATCACCCAGAGAGCAGAGGGTAACAATAACACCCAGAAAACACATTTAGGTGACAAATTATGTCTTTTTCTCATACTCCCTTGTCCTATAAATTTAGCAATACTGTAAGGTTCCCCCACAATGAAGTCAGTTGCCTTTTCATTCTCCAGATATATACTTTTGGAGGCTCAGTTGCTAGGTACAAATTAGGAGCAGACTAGCCAATGGAGACCAACTGAAGAGTATAGATGAGGTTTCTATCAGAGGTGGGGAACCTCAGGACCAAGGGGCAAATGCAAGCTTCCTGGCCTTCTTGTCTGCTCCTTTGAACTCTCCCTGGAACACAACCCCTAGCCAGTCTTGCTCAGCACCCTCTTCAGGGTAGAAACCTCTGACTGAACTGCAACCTACCCTACAAAAGGAAGAGTTACACCTGTTGCTCCATCCACTTTTGCCTCGGGGCCCCACCCACCATGGCAGGTGACCTCCAGCAGGTTACCAACAAGGGAATGCAGATCTCAAGCTGGAAAATGTCATGTGCTCCCCACGCTCAATTATATGGTTATAGTTCTTTGGCTGAATGTTTGAAACATGATGTCTGCATTTGGTCTTCTCTCCTCTGATTCTTCATTGAGAAAGTAAAGATGCTTCACCTAGTTTCCTCAGCTGTAGTCTGTGTAAACTAATAGCTGGGAAATGGTTCTAGCATTTCTAATTTCTTGTTGGCTAAATCTGCTCTTTGTTATCTGGATTATCCTAAGCAGGTGGAACAAAACCACATGACTATTTAATTGGGAGTTTGATTTCTATCTAAAAGGAAGATATTTTAATTTGGGGGAGGGGGTTCCCATTGAGAGGGGGTTAAAATAACTAGCCCTTCCCGTGTAGACATGAGAACAAGAAATATAGATTAGATGCCATTTTCTATTTCAGCAATTTTTATACCGATAGACAGACAGACAGACAGACAGACAGACAGACAGACAGAAGTGGTGTACAGTACACTAGAAAAACAGAAAAATGTTACAAAAACACACAATAAAACCATTAATACAAACCAATAATAAATAAACACAGATACAAATGCCTTCTTCTGACACAATTCACCACTCAGCATGTCTCAGCCTCCACCCATCTACCATGGCTCTTACCCAAGGTCCAAACAAACTCACAGATCAACCCCCAAATCTCACAACAAATAGGGTTCCTTGAACCTGCTGGCTGACATCACCCTAGTCTCTCACTCTAGGGTTTCTGGGCAGGCACCCAGGTCTGATAGAACTAACTCAGGCTGCCCACTGCTGTGTTCCATTCAGCATTCAAATCAGCGGCACTGTACACACCCATTTTCAGACAACAATAGGTTTGGTTAGTTTTCGGGGGGTCTCAAGGATGGCATACCTGTGATCCGTTTCACTGCATTAGTGATTATTACTGCAGGAGTGTACACCTTAGAAGTGACACAATCCAGTGACATGTCCTTGTTGCTCAGATTGGTGTGCTTTTGAAACACACTTGGATACTTGAACCAAACTGCTGTATGGAGAAAAAAGGGGCATTGCTTTGTGTGTGTTTGTTTCCATTCCCATCTCTTTTTGGGGGGGCTAGTTGCTCTTCAACCATGTTAGGCGCATTAATCTGAGAATAAATACACTCCGGCACATGTACACACACTTGAACAGTTTGTGAACTGCACAGTCCCTCACGCTTGAAGTGGAATGTAAAATTGCATTAATGACTTGAACCTGAGAATTGTGAGTATTCTGAAGACTACTTGTTAGGCAGCTGTGAGGGCCTTTATGTACCATGTAACCTTTTCTCCCTCTAAAATGCTATTATTATGTTAGCACAGCTCTTAAAAACAGCTCCTTGCAGCTGACATGCACTGTCCATTTTTAACAGAATAAAACATGTTGCTCTATCTTTGACTGTGCACTTATGGCGAAATTATGAGCTCTTATGGCTTATTCCACATGGCTTTTATGCTGCTCTCCAGAAACCACTTTTGGCCTGTGAAAACATCCCCTCTCTCCAATTCATAATCTCTTAGATGAACATCTAACTACATTAACTCCTAAAGAATACGGCTATAAAATCACCACATTACTCTGGCTTTTAGCTAGCTCGTCCATCACTATCGTTTTTTGCTACATCTCTCAAGAAACAATCCAGCAGCTTGAAATTTTGATTTTCAAAACATGGTCTCCCTTTAAAAAAAAAAAATGCTCCCGTTTTGTGACACTCTGTACACAATGCGGCTCAAAAATAAGTATAATCAAAAGTAATATGTGAGCACCTTAGAAAATATTACCAATATTTACAGACATGTATTGTGTGATATCCAACACCTTGATCAGCAATTAGTCTTGCCAGTTGGTTACTTTGACAAAAAAAAGTGGGAGGGGTGGGCTTCACTGTGAAACTGCCCTGCTGCAAAGTATTACTGTTGCAGATTTAACTCATCCACACCTCCTTTTTCACTCTGGGACTGTTAAATGGAGGAGGGGCCAGAAGGCATGACTTGGGGTGCTGATTTGGTCCATGGTCTGCTGGTTACTGACCCTTACCTCAATTTTATGTGAATAGAAAAATAAACTAAACCCTTATTGATAGGAACCTGAAGAGCTATCTCATACCAGGTCAAACTCTTTGGCACCTACTCTGATTGTCTAACCAACATGGCACCCTTCAGGTGTTGATGGACTCCCATCGTCCCTAACCATTGACCATGCTGGCTGGAGTTGATGGGTGTTAGGAGTCCAACAACATCTAGAGGACACCATTTTGGCTACCCCGGGTATACTCTGATTGGCATAGCCATCCAGGGCCCAAGGCAGAGGCAGAGGTATTTCCCATCAAAGGTTCCCTCATCCTTTTAACTAGACTTTCTGCATGCAGAATATGCTTTGCCACCGAGTCAAGGTCCCTTCCCAAAACTTCCCTTCCATTTCTCCTTTATAGACACAATAGCAACTGTTTGTAGCCACTTCAGTGCATATTCATTTTCCTTTGCTCCAGTAAAGCTTGTATTGTGTGTTCATGTTTAGGGAAAGGTCAAATATTTTCGTGGCTGCCTACACAATACTAGTGCCGCTTAATACATTTATCTGTGCCCCCACACTACACTATATTAGACACATAATGCAATCCAGCAGGAGGGTTGCACTCTACTGAGACACAGAGCAGAAAATCAGTAGTCAGTAACTGAGTGCCAAACCACACGTGATGGAGAAAATCATATGAAAAGCCCCAGCAGTCTCAAGTTGCATCCAGGTCTTCATCAGAAAAAATGAGAATCCAAAAACATGCAAGTCTGAAATGGTTCAGTAGCCTGCATTTCCAAGTTCCCTTCAAAGGTCAAGTAACTGAATACTTTCAGGCTTGCTTGCTTTGGGATCCAAATCTTTCTCTGATTACAAGATGGGTGCAGCTTGAAGTGGTCTGGGTATTTCTGTATCGTTCTCTGAAACTGTGCTACTGAATGTTGATGTTAGAATAATAATAATGATAATAAATTTTATTTATACCCCACCCTCCCAGCCAAGACCGGGCTCAGGGCGGCTAACACCCGATATAAAAACAAATTGATTGAAATACAACTTAAAAACAAGATTAAAATACAACATTAAAACATTAAAATAC
Source organism: Podarcis pityusensis (assembly GCF_964106645.2). NCBI lineage: Eukaryota > Metazoa > Chordata > Lepidosauria > Squamata > Lacertidae > Podarcis > Podarcis pityusensis. The sequence goes on along the minus strand of NC_138037.1, from coordinate 23,208,387 downwards.
AGCCTCATTTCAATGAAAACTCATATCAAAAACTTTATACTAGGCTGAAGGCCAAATCTACAAGTTACATGCATTGTTTCCCTCCATCACCACAGTGGTGAGTAATGTGTGTGTGTGTGTGTGTGTGTGTGTGTGTCTAGAGCAGCCTTTCCCAACCCTGGGTTCCTAGATGTGGTTGGACTACAAGTCCCATCATCCCTGACCACTGGTCCTGCTAGCTAGGGATGATGGGATTTGTAATCCAACAATATATGGGACCCGGGGTTGAGAAAGGCTGGTCTAGAGCATGGCTAACTAGCCTGTGACCCTTCAGTTGTCAGACTCCAACTGTCATCAACCCTCACAGTGCTGGATTACCTAATAGGCAATCTCAACACATCATTAGGGCACCAGCAAAGCAGGGTCACAAAAAAGAGAAGTCTTTTTCTTTTAAGAATTTGACATTCACTATTTAAAAAACATTTTTCATGGGGAAAATCAGGCCTTTGTTAGACTTCATTACACACTCTTCCCCCATTTTTCTGTTCTTTCTATTACTTTTACTCACCTAAACTAGGGGGCATCCAACTAATGCAGATCAAAGTGATGCAAGGAAATAAGATCCTGTCAGGTGTTGCAATAAATCTATGTTTTAGTTTTATTTTACATTTTTTTAATTTAGTATTGTTTTTATTTTGAATTACATGGGGGGGGCACCACAACCTTTTCTATGCTTAGGGCCTCTAAAGGTCTGGATCTGGTCCGGATCCCTGATCATTGACTCTGGCCGGAAGCTATGAGGGTTGTAATCCATCATTAATGCTGAACCTGTCAAGTGAAATGCTGCAGCTTATACTAGATATGTGGCACACACTAGAAAAGTTTAGAGGTACATCCTGAGCTTAAAACATGGGAATTGGACCTAAAATAACATGTCTGTCAACAGCAGCACACAAACTTTCCCAGGCAGAGTTAATGACTTGTGTGTTTGTTGATGGATGATTTGGGCCAAAGTTTATGGGCAACTGGATTTTAAAACAGAGCCATTTTTTTTGTACTAATTTACTTAAAACTGGGTATTTCAAATGGCATTACATTCCACTGTAAACATTCCCACACAGTGGCCTCAATGGTCTTTAATCGGCTTTGTAACTGGAGAGGTACAAGTTCTTTGAAGCCAACTACTGTCAGCCTTCCATCTTTTATCAGTAGTAATTACCCATTTACTATAGTTCAAACTTCTCTTTTGATAACATTGAAACAGTTATTTACAAAGAAGATTTAGGGTTAAATAATTGTTAGACATGCACATGTAGAATTTTGTGTGTGCGTGCTGGGCAGAGAAAGAATGTATTGAATGCTCTTTCCTGCAGCCAAAATCCTTAGCAGAGCTCAGTCTGCCCTTTCCTGTCTTCCTTCTAGCTCTAAGCAGGCCTGAGGCTCCCCACTGGTTCCCCACCCCTGTCTGCCTGCCTAATATAAGAATGTAAGTAAAGCCCTGCTGGATCAACTAAGGACTGGACTCAACCGTCCAAGGGTCATTTACCTTTTACCTGATCTATGTCGCAAAATGACAAACTGTAGGAAGTCCACAGGCAAGACAGAAAGGCTCCTGCTCCTGTTGCTGCTTCTCAACAATTGGTGTGTGATATACTGTCTCCAGAGATAGTGGTTCCATAGAACTTTATGACCATTATTCCTCTAATATGGGGCATAGGTGGTCCCTTGCCAAACAGTTTGGAAACATAATGGGGCCAACCAAAAATGTGACAATGTTCCCACATGTTTGGGGAGCTCTCCAGACCTGCAGAAATTTTTCTCTTAGTTAAAAGAAATAGAAACTTTCAAAAACACAGTGCGTGTAGCATGGTGAACGAAGGTTCCAAGAGAATGAAAAAGGGGAAAAAATGATCTCATTTCCTATATGGCTTCCTGAATCTTGTTTCTTGATCTGAACCCCAAAATCTGCTAAATGTATCCTGTTCCCGTGTTATTAAACTCCCATTCTTTTAACAGCACAGTCCATGTTTACTCTGAAATGTGTCTCACCAAATTCAATGGGTTTACTCCCAAACATAGGATTGTATCCTTCATCATTTTGTTGTTGTTGTTGGCATCCATCTGTCGCTAGAGACAATGGAGGAGTGCACCTTTAGGGATGAGGTCAAGCTGTTGGAAGGTTGCAGCGCCTGCTGTGGCTGTAGAAACCGATATGGGAATGACATGTTTTGTCGCAGCTGGGGCAGATGAAGGTGTCCGGTTGTGCTGCTGCAAATGCACCATGCTGTTTCTTATATCTGCACTCCTCCCAGCAGTCATTCCTCCTCTGGCCACTGCTGTGGATACAGGATCTAACTATCTTCAGGCACTGCAGTCATCTGCAAGGGGTTCCAGCATTGCAGAATTGATGTTGCCAGCCTTCATGTCACATTTGAGGACACCTTTGGGACACAGGTGGCACTGTGGGTTAAACCACAGAGCCTAGGACTTGCCAATCAGAAGGTCGGCGGTTCGAATCCCCGTGACGGGGTGAGCTCCCGTTGCTCGGTCCTTGCTCCTGCCAACCTAGCAGTTTGAAAGCACGTCAAAGTGCAAGTAGATAAATAGGTACCACTCTGGCAAGAAGGTAAACGGTGTTTCCGTGCGCTGCTCTGGTTCGCCAGAAGCGGCTTAGTCATGCTGGCCACATGACCCGGAAGCTGTACGCCGGCTCCCTTGGCCAATAAAGCGAGATGAGCGCCGCAACCCCAGAGTCGGCCACGACTGGACCTAATGGTCAGGGGTCCCTTTACCTTTACCTTTGTAACACAGAGTTGCTCTGTCAACAGGCCTGGTGCCTGAAGCCAGCTCCCCATAGAGAACGTCCTTGGGGGTCCTGTCATTTACCACTCTGTGGACATAACCAAGCCAGCATACGTGTTGCTGAGACACAGAAGTGCAAACATGCTGGGAGTGTGGGCTTGGGAGAGCACATATTTATTTCAGAATCTGTCCTGTCATGTGATGCTCAAAATTGTAGGATGCCCACAATTTACAGGATCACATTAAATGAATTTGCCAACTGTTGTCAGAAGTGAAGTGGAATAATTCCAGCACAGACTTCTGGCATCTGCTTTTCTTTTATTCCTTTCTTTTTATTAGATCCCCAAAATCCAGCAGCCTAAGCCAGATGCAAAATAGTGGAGAGGTGGAAAAAATACTCTTAGAATTAGGAGCAAGTTGCCTCCGAGCACATGCACAGTCCAGGAATTTGTTTTCGGTTCCAGAACTCAGCTCACTGCTCTCCCACACAAAAATCCACTCCAGGTTTCCCCCCTAAGCTTAAACTCCCTTCGCCTTTGCAGCCTAATTGGAAGCTTTCTGTTGCTGCTGTTGTTAAGCAGCGGGAAGCCAAGATCTTTGCTGCTCTGCTGCAAAGCACTCTGCTATCTACCAGTAGATCCCCATCTGCCAGCTCTGTAAGGAGGTCGTTAAAATGTGTGAAATCGAGTGATTTTACGATTAGACTGGAAATAGCAACAGAGCAGTATTTCCCCAGCTCACACCCAATGCTCCCCGCCCCCCCCGCCCGCCCCCCCCCCGCAATCTGAGCGCCTCTGAATATTTGGAATTCTAGATGGAAACCGGCCAGAAAAAGCCTGAGCTCCGCTCTTTTGGAACGGGAAGCCAAACTCCGGCAGACTCAATCAAAATGTATGGATTTCATTTGCATGCCGCCCTTTGCACGAGCCGCACGGCGGTTTGCAACAAAATCAAATATAAGAGAAAAAGAAGACCTAAAAAGTTATAAAATAACACAATCGCTTTTTAAAAAACGACAACACAACTCATAACAAATCACTAAACAGCAAAGAGCAATGGAACTCAGTTTAATTTATTTTTCCCGATCACAGAAGAGGACTTTCAGCTGCCCGGAAGGGTTAATGGGAATCGCATGGTTTTTCGAGGTGGGGGGAGGAGGCGTGGAGGCAGCCGAGCCTTTTCATCTCTTGAGTGCCATGCTCCCCTCTGACAGTCCCCTGGCGCATCAATTATCACCGGGCCCTTTATTTAAATGATGTAGCAGGAATGTCCTAGCACCATACACGCACACCATGAATGTACTTTGTTGTAATTCACTTGTACGTCTGGGGGCACCACAAGGGGTGACGTTTATTTTACTGCCAAATAATTGTTGTTTCAGCTGTAGACCTATGAAGGTTGTTTTTTTGGGGGGGGGCTCACATTACCAGCAGTTCGTTAGATTAATTACAGGTGTGTAATGCCCATGTACACCCTGCAGTGCATACCCTTTCATTTTCCTAAAGGTGGGGAGGGGGGCCTGGGAGGGGGGGACTCTCTGAAACAACCTCAGGCTGGGATGAAGCTCAGTTATTAGGTACAGTTCAGGGGGGAACTGTTGCAGGAAAATGTGGGCAATGCAAAATAACTAAATAATCCTCTTCCAGTTGCTGCATGAGTAGCCAGCAATGTAACATAATGAAGTTGCAAAATTAAATTTGAAAGTCTGGTGGTCATTGAATGCCATGAAGAAAGCTGGGAGGGTTATTATTACTACTATTATTACTACTACTACTACTATTACTACTACTGTTACTGTTATTGTTACTGTTACTGGATGTCTCTGGGGCTTTTGATACCATTGGTCATGGTAACGGCTTAGACTGACTGTGTGGGATGGGTATCAGAGGCACTCTACTACAGTAGCTAGAGGTAGTAGCTACTACAAAAAGTAGCACTGTTTTGTCTGCAATGCTTTTTTAACAGAAAAGCAGAAATAAGCAAACTCCCCATCTACTCACCAAGCCACAGTAAAGCCTGACAGATCACAGGCCATTTAATCTCCTATGCTGAGGACATACAACTGTGTGTGTGTGTGTGTGCGCGCGCGCGCGCTTGGGGGGGGGGAATCAAAAGAAAACTATAGTAGGATTCCCAAGAATCCCCATCAAATCTGACTCAGCAGAAGTCAAGCCTGTAGGGACATTGTAAGTGGTTGCTTTGATTTGCACTGTCACTTATTGGTGCCCATATGGCTCCAAAGGAGAAAGAATAAGTCCTTTCATGAAGGCAGCAAAACAACCCCGGCCCATCCATTGTTGTTGTTGTTGTTGTTGTTGGCGCTCTTAGAAGAGAAGTTTGCCACTGGTTTTGCCAAGTTCCCTTCCCAAGAGAAGATTTTCCATGGGAAATAAATGAGTGGAAGAAACCCACCAATTGCTGCACTCAGATCACAGCTCCCCTGTATTAATCTACCCCTTGGGTTCTTAGCACAGTTCAAAGTGTCAGTGTTTACCTATAAAGCCCTGAACAGCTTGTCTGCTGGAACCTTCCCACCAAACATAGGTGATGAATACAGAGTACCTTTTCAATCATGATAATGATATGGCCTACCCAAGTGAGGATCTCCTGGGACCAACTTTGACATCATTCTGGCATCAGGCAAAGATATTTCCACAGTTGTTTCACAATTAGCTCACTGTATATTTTTATCTGCCTTGCTGAAGTTTTGCACCATTGTTCTCCCCCTCTGCTACTAACTATGGTGTCTATGTTCTACCTCCATTGTAGAAGCAATCTGCTGCTAAATACCAGTTACTAGAAGTGGTGGGAGCTGCGAAGAGAGAGTAATTGATAGCCTTGTCCTCCCTGAATTTGTCTGATCCTCTTTTTGCAAAAGGCAGAACCCAAAGCAACTGAATCCAGTGACGATTTCACTATTTTAGCTGTGGTGTCAATTGCTCCTAGGACTCCACTACACTTTATATTCTCCGGGTATCCAGATTTTAGCTGCCTATCATTTTTAACAAGCCTTAGAAATGTGTTCAGTGCATACTTCCCCTGCAAAATGGAATATTCTCCTGGAAGAGGGAAGTTGTTCAAAGAGAATTATTAGGCCAGGGATGAGGAACTTTGGCCCTGCAGAGGTCTTTGTTCTCAAACTGCTATTAGCATCAGGGTGATGGTCTCTAGGCTCTTGTTCCCTGAATATACCAAGTGGGGGACATCGAGGTGTTTTAGACTACAATTCCCATCAGCTCCACCCAGCATGGACAATATAGTCCGAAACGACTGGAGGGCACTTGAGGTGGTGTAACTACTGTATGTACTTTCAGTTCCGCTCTTTCGCCTGCGGAGAAAAACGGGTCAGCCTCGGAAAGAGGTTCGGTCCCTTGAAAGGGAAGCTGGTCCGTGGTTTGGTCCTGAGAGAGCTGCGTGCGACCCACACCCTGGCGATGCGACCGTATCCCCCGACCCTTGCCCCAAGTCGATACGTAGGATAGGCTACGGCTCATACAGAGAAGGGAAAGCACTCAGTACGTTGCCAGAGGCGCTCTTTCCATTATGGCTTAGCCTGCGTGTCCCGAGGCCGAGGAACCCTGGAACTGATCGATGTCAGGAGGCGAGAGGGGAAAGTGGGGAGGGAGCGAGGGAAGGCTTAGGGACACCAGCCACGCTTTGCAGCCAACGCAGCGGCTTGTTCGCGTCAGCTGAGATGCTCGTTAAAAACTCGCCGGAGCTGGCACGAATCCAAGAGGATCGGGAGGGGGGGAGCAGCAGCAGCAGCAGCAGCAGCATCGACGTGCCACAGGGCTGTTTTTCTGCGGGTGCCAGGGAAGGCGAGAGGCGTCCGGAAAGGGTTAACTGGCCGCCGGAGCTCTGGGGGGAGCGGGAGCGAGCGTGGGAGGGAGGCAGTGGGGCCGGCTGCTCTTTCCCCGGAGCGCTCAGCCGCTGGCGCAGTGCCAGCCCTGGCGCAGCCCCGGGAAGCAGCCTGCGCGCTGCTCCTCTTCTGCAGGCTGCGCAGCCGGGGAGAGACAGAGACGCAGGCAAGGAGCGAGGACCAGCGGCGTCTTCTTGCTTGCTTTCTCCTGCATCTCGGCGGCGTCGGATCTTTCTCGCCTGGCGCGGGTCGGCTGCCCCGCTTCCTGGCTCGACGGCAGCGAGCCGCCTGGCCCTCGCCCATCCTTTCTGCCCACGGAAGGAGGCAGCGTCGGCAGGGGGAATTCACCCGCCAGGTCCCGGCAGCCGAGCTTGCGCTCAGGACCGACCGGGAGCTGTCGGGGCCGGGGAGGGCAGCGGGTGCCGAGTGCCGTGGAGATCCGGGCTGGGCTGGTCCACCAAGCGCGTCCCCGGGAGGAGCAGCTGGCTGGCCGCGCTGTGTGGCTCCTTCTGCGGCTGGTTCTGCAGCCTGATTCTCGCTGGGGCAGACTGCCATCCTGCCCCAGCTTAAGCAAGACCCACGGCTCTCAGAAGGACTTCCTCGCGAGTCCGATGCCAGCGTCGGTCTGGACTTGTTGCGGACGCTGCCGAAGACCAGTCGTTGGAAACCGGGGGGGGGGCGGGAGGGCTTGGGGCTGCTTCGGTGTTCCCCACAGGCACCCAGGACTGAAAACAGGATCCTGCACCAGCTCTTCTTAGCTTCGCGTCCTCGTCGATGCCTCCACAAGACTCAGCTCCCCGATTCGTTTCCTGGGCGTGCCTCCTGACCTCGGCTTACCTGCTTGGGACGGAGGGACGCGCTTCTCCATAGCCCACTAATGCCGATCCCCGTCTATACCCCGCTGGCACCCGTCCGAAATCGGTGGCAAGCTCGCTACGTGGACGGTGGAAGCTGCGTCGGAACCTTGGCCGGGGCGCGAGATTAATCCTTCATTTGTTGCGCTTATATCCCACCTTTTCCTGCAAGCTGCTCAAGGGGCCGTGCATTTAATCCTCACGACAACCCTATGAGGTAGGAGAGAGAGGCCCTGACTAGCCCAAAGCGTGTTCCATGGCCCCGTGGGGATCCGGACCCTGGGTCTCCCAGGTCCTTAATTCGACACTCTAACCACTACACCACGCCGGAGCAGCAGCAGGAGAAAGTTCGTTTTCATTAAGGGTTGGGTCGTGGTGAGACGAAGAGGACACGATCTGCAGGCGAATGATGTTTCTATTCCAGAATAGCAGAGCAGAGCCGCCGGGACTGCAAGCTGTGAGCCGGGAAAATCCACAGCTGGAGCCCCTCGTTCCTGCCCTAGAAACTGGCCTTGCTGGAGCCACCCTCTGCCCACTACTTCCCATCCATCTTCTGCCACATGGGCGCGACAGTGCCATGCTCTTAAATGAAGAGGATGTCTAGGAAAAGTCAGGGGTCGTCGAGGTGATGCTCTCCGGATGTTGCTGGACCACAACTCCCATCATCCTTGACCTTTGGCCATGCTGTGTGGGGCTGATGGGAGTTGGAGTCCGACGATATCTAGAGGGCACCAGGTTGGTTATAGTGGGGTGCCTTGGGCACTCTAAGGCTGGGCTGGGGGACTCCAGCTCCCTTCAGCCCCAGCCAGCATGGCTAGTGGTCAGGGGTGATGGGGGGGGGATTCCAGTTCTGCAACATGACTGTTCCAAAGCGTTATATAAATGCCAAGTTTCTATAATTTCCCTGCTTTAAGACTAAACAAGAATAAAGAAGCGACCAGTCTGTTTTTCTGCTCTTGTGTTCCGGTCTCCTTCCCCCCCATCCCCTTCCCCGCCGTATTATATCTGTCCTTATTGATTTACTTACATCAGATTGAAGGGAAAGGGAAGCAACAGTCTGAGCCAACTTAATAAAGTCAGCAACACATGCCATATCAAAGCAATAAAAACAGAGGGAAATGCAAACCGTGCGGATATCTGAAGATATTCGCGGGGCGGGAGCGGCGGAAGAGGGAATCCTTCTGATTAAAAGGAGACGGGTAGATTCCTGGAGTGGATCAATACCGCGGACGAGCCGTAATGAAAACGATCTGCTGAGAATGAAGGGATTTTGCTATTATTTAGTAGTAGTAGTAGTAGTAGTAGTAGTAGTAGTAGTAGTAGTAGAGCTCTGCTACTCGGACCAGTCCACCTTAAGAGCAACTTCCCCTTTAAGAGGAAAGCCTTTGCTGCAATGAGGCAATGGCCTGCAGGGGCCGCTGCCGGTCCGCGTTTCTCCTCTCCAATGCCTGAGAGACAGAGCATGTTAATTGCCCGCGCCGGAGCCCACACAGTGGAGCGGAGCGTTGATACGGGATCCCGCCTGAGCGAGATCTTGTACTGTGTTGGAAAGGAAATAAATAAGACGCCTGCGGTTCCCCTAGTGTTACAACGAAATTATGCCAATAGCTGACGCTGTGCTTCGCCGTGGCCCTAAACTCGCTTACTTGGGCGCATCGAAGGCGACTTGTTCGGGTTAGAAGGTGCGCAGTTTTGCGCCGATACAAAGGACGGAGGGACACGCATTTACGAGAGATCCAAAAATCTGCATTTTTGTTCCGTATTTGTTTTTGTTTTACTTTTTAAAGACCTGTTGAGGCTCCTTAGGGACTCGCTTATTTAGGTATCAGGGAGATACTTAGCGCTACGGTGATCTGCCTGAATATCACACACGATTAGCTGGGTCTTTGTAAGAATCCTGGGCTCTGCAAATCAGCCCCGTCCCCTTTTTAGAAACGATCTTAACAATCGCTTGTTTGATATTCCCTTCTGTGGATAATCTGGGTGTTTAACTGATTAAATCTTCTACCTCGTTTCCAGAATCCTTTGACTCTGGTTCTGACCCAGTAAGCCCCATTGAACACAATGAGAATTACCGTAGTTCGGAGTAATACTAGGCGCTGGTTAAGCGCTGGCTAAGGGCTGCGGTCCAAAGGACACTGATTAGTAATGGGATTTTATTTCGCACAGACGCGATGGGGATCCCGCTGCAAACATCTACCGTTGAAATCCATGAGACTTAACACACTTCGAGTTTGCCTCAGCCGGGATTCTCGAAGATCCTTATTTCCTTCCTTCTCTCTCCCACGAGCTGACCCTGAACAGGCTACCGAGGGAAAAGTTTAATGGGGACTCATTCGCAAGTCCTAAGCTCCGGATCAAGGGTCTGAAGTGGGAACGAGGGTGGATAGGGCGCGGAGGCGAGCATTCTCAGCCAAACAAATCCTTCTGGTGCCATCCTAAACACGCGTTGATTTCCACTTGGATTCAATATTTCTTCCCCCTAAGTAGTGGTGGAGAGGCATGCAACCTTGCTACACGGAAGTAAAGCTTCCCGGGGTTGTAGGAGTCTACTTCCAAGAAATCCAGCCTCCACAACTGATCCTACACTAGTTTCACTCTGAAGAAGTCTCCACTGAGTCGCTTTAGAGGCTTACTTCCAAGTGCCCGTGCAGATTTAGGAGAGCCGTCTAACGCGGCAGCCACGTCTGTTTCCTCAAAAGCCTCGCTCGGACCCGGGGTCTAGACCGATCGCTGCAGTGCTCTCACGTCAACTCGTGATTTCTCTGGGATGCGGGAAAGAACCGTTTTCCTACTACAGAACGACAAAACGTCCTCGAGACCTTTGAAGAAGCCGTCAGTCCAGGCGGCTGCAGCGTCTCTACTGCTTCTCTTCAGCGTTGCTCGAAGCTCCGTCCGCACAGCCGCTTCGGACAGCTTGAGCGACGGGCGCGCATATAATGTTTTTCTTTTTTTTAGGGGGGGACGGCTGCCGATCTTAGACTGCTTCAATCCAATAGTGCCCATCCTTTCTAATACCGCCGTGCATGGAATTGCCCTTCCGGAAATCGGATTAGTAATCCCTCACGTGCATTTAAAAGGGATCTCGGGGACACCTTTTTTCTGGGAAACGGGTGAAGCTTTCGGGAATGTGCAAAATGCAGAAGAGGAGGGGATGTGGGACACTTCCCTCCCCGACCTGTATCACCCTGCTCCATTTCATGATTGCAAATAGTTTTCGAAATAGTGTGGAAGTTCTGGACTAGCGCAGCTCCGGCTGGGGCAGTGAGGGCTTGTCCGCACTGTCGTTTAAAGTGGATGCGAGTCAGCTTCCTGCGCCTCCATTAATTCTCCGTTGTCCATACGACGTTCTTTCCCAACCAGAGCATCCTCTTCTCACGTTTCCCCCTTCCTCAGTCCGGATTTTCTCATACACCAGGGATTCCCCGCAAAGGAGAGGGCATTAAAGGGGGGGGGGGAATCCGGATTGGGGGAGGGGAAAGTGTAGGAAATCGGTGATTTGGAGGAGAACGTCGTGTGGGCAACGGAGAATGAATGGAGGTGCAGGAAGCCTATTATCCACATTAAGCGACAGTGTGGGTGAGCTATGGATTAAATGGTTTTGCCGGAGCCCTGCCTCCCCCCCAAAAAACGTTGGGAAGCCAACCCCCCGCCCGCGCGCGTATTCCGCAGGGAGGGTCCCTGGTCTTCTGCCTTAGACTGCAACCCGGACAGGTCTTCTGGGAAGATCCATCTCGACGTGGCAAACTACAACTGGAGTCCATTGGCCCGCCCGGAAGGGAGAAAAACAATGACATACATACATACATACATACATACATACGAACTTCTTAACTTAACTAAGGAGGCAAACACCCCCTAGATTCAGTCCATATCTCTCGCTTTTCCCCAGGAGCCCACAACGAGGCACCTTGACACTGTTTCAAGCTGAATTCCCTGACTTGGGTCCATTTTATATTTTCATTCATCTATTACACCCGAAGCAGCAAAAAAAGTTGATGCAGCCGCCGGATTCTCCCCCCCCCCCCCCCATCCTTTCATTTAATTTAAAGGATCTTAGGTACAAGAGTCCGTGCTCAAGCTCCTGGGCTTTCCTCCCCCCTCCCTCAGTCTGGTCCCCTCTCCTTCCAGCCCAGCAGCCAACAAAACGGAGGCGAATGGACTGAAATACTTCGCAAAGTACGAGGCCTCTTCATCCCACCCGCGGAATGTCGGCCTGGCGCATTCATTCCGCCGAGGGAGGAGGGTCCTTACTTTGTTCGAGCACTCCAGCGCTGAGTTAAACAGCCTTTCGCCGTTAATTCAGAAAATAATTAGACGACACGATTGTCTGTGTGGGTGGGTGAAGCCAAGAGAATGAGCTCGGATAAGATGACAATAATCTTAATTTTCCTGTGACACGACCTTTACGCACACCTATTTTTTTAATTAATAATGGGAAGAAAGCATTATTTTTAAAAATAAAAAAATAACCCCAAGATTTTCCAAATGATATGATATCATAGCCAGACACTGGAGAGACCTGTCAGGAGTGAACATGGACCACTGGTACCAAATCGTATGGGAAACAGCCTTACTAGAAAAGCTAACCAATAGACTGACACCGGGAGAAACAGAAGAGCACGCTTTCACCCCAGTATGGCTCCCTTTTATCCTATACACAGCCCAACAAGACAACAGCAAGAACCCACCGACAGCATACGAATCAATATGGCTTACTTGACCCAATAATTCCTCTCCCCCCCACAAATGCGAACTAACCTCACGGCAGCCAACTACAGACAACCCACCATACCCTGGGCGCTCCCCTCCAATCCCTCTCACAACCAAGGAAATGTAATAAGCGAATACAAAGAGAACCTACCCAGTTGACACAAAACCCCACACGTACACCGTATTAAAGAATATAAGCCTCAGCACCCCACCCCTCCTATTCTTCTCCAACCTTATATTGCATACAACACTAATGTCTCATATCAAATGTAACCGATCGGTAGAAAAGACTTTATAACCTGAAAAAAGGAGGCCATGTACGTACTATTGTAAACCAAGAAAACCTTTAATAAAAATTATTTTTTAAAAAATGATGTGATATCCTAGAAGCTTTGGAGAAACATCAGCAGGGTTGATAAACTGCTATACAAGAAGACAGAAGCATCTGGTTGTGAACCTGGTCCTTTCACGTGCCTCCATGGAAACTAACAGGTTCTAAATTAAAACCACTTTACAGTTGTTCCAAGATCTGGAAGATTTCCCCCCCTCTTCCTTCTGAGTTCTCGTGATTTGCCTTCCGAGTCCTGCAAGGGACTATGACAAGAGTCAGTAGCTGCAAGTCTGCACGCTACCAACTTGCGGTGGGGAATTGGGGGGGGGGGCATCATTTTCTTTATCATCAACAGCAAAACAATAAGAATGCAGCATCAACTCTGCCCCATTTCCTGCCCTGTAGAGATGCATCGCAGGACAACTGCCCTCCACCCCTCCAAACAAATCGTCTTCTCCTGCCCGAAAGAATTGGGGGGGGGGGGCTTTGCAGATTGCAAAATGTCATCCAAATTGAATGGATGTGCCTCCTTGAAATGCCTTGAAATTACTCTCTAATTTACAATGTATGCCTGTTCTAAACATACGTTCTGCTTTTATTACCTCTCAGATTTGCCCATCTAGACTTACGATTCAGGTGACCCGTCCCATATTTAATTTTGTCGTTATTGCTTGTGAATTATTAATTTGTTTACTTTATCTTCCTTTTATTTCATTTTATTCTTGGTAGTCCACAACACACACTTTAGAGGGAAATAGGAGATTTCCCACAGTTAACATGCATGTAACAATAGTTTAATTATATGGATTTCAGTGCAATTTCTTTCTAACTAGCTAAAAGGACCAGGAAGAACGTTTGCGAATTAAGTATTTTGCTATCATTGTTAGTGCTGCTGACTATTACTGCTGCTCATAGTAGTCATTTTATCTTCCTCTACTTTTGATGCACTAAAACACAAAATGTTTAGCAGAGGAATTTTATTTATCTTAAGGGATAATATTCTCCCGGGGATCATTTAGAGCGAAATGGGATTTTGGAGCGATCCAGAGTTGTAATCTTGGCTGATGTTTTGGTGTATTCCCGGTAATGAGTCTTATTCCCTGGAGTCACGAAGCCCCCAAACGTCAATCACCCAAACCGATTCAGAAATGCCTTTGTTTGTCTCCCACGTCATTCCCCTTCCTCTCATTTCCCTTAACAATACCGGAGTTCTCTGATCGCTCATTCGGAATATGGGGGCATTATCTTGGGAAAATGCGCCGAGAGCCCTGGGCTTCTAGCGAGCAGATATTATTCTGAGCCCGGTTTCCGCCTAAGACTCCGGGCTGTTTTTCTTCCTTTTTTACCCCCCTTCCCTTTCACCCCGCGTGTCTTCTTCTCCTGTCTCTGGACTTTACTGCAGCTCAAGAGAACCCTGCAAATATCCTGAAAGGCGATCATGCCACCAATCCGTCAAAAAATTAATTTGTCCAGATAGATGTAACATGTCTATTTCCGCGATGAAAGCAGAAGACGACTCTCGGATCTGTCACCGGGAAGCCGGCCGAAGAGGAAGGCGGCTTGCCTGACTTCCCTGGCGCGTTCCCCACGCTCAGCAGCGGATTAGCACACGAGCACTTTCTCAGTAACCCATGATGTAACCCATGCGTTTTGCAAATATTTAAAGCCTGGCGGAAAGCTGCCAAAAAGCTGCGCTGCTTCCCTGCCCGCTCCACACTCTCCAGTGTGAAAAGGGCGGCAGCATTCTGGCCGATGGGAGGTAGCTCCGCCAAGGCGCTCTGGCTCTTGCGATTCTTCCCTCCTCCTTCGATGTCCTTAGGTTACCCCTTCACCTCGCTGCCAAGTCCTCCACATTCCCATCTCCCATCACTGGGTGAAAATACCCAAACTGCAACTGTGGCACAACACCTTCCCTTGGAACAATGAAGAAGTAGCAAACACGCTTTCCCCCTGTGAGCACTTCTTCCACAAAGGTATTGTGCTGCTGCTGCTACTACTACTACTAAACAGATAGGTTTCCCACTTAATCCGCCATCAGGGCTGCTGCATAAGTTATTACTTGCATGTGTGTGTTTTTCCCACTATGGAGGTGTTTCCACAAAAGGAGGCCCTGAAAAAGATTCTTAGAAATAAGTTCCACCCTTCCTGGATTTTTCAAATAAGAACTCAAGTTAAATTTCGCTTTGAGTAACACTCCCCAGGACAGGGGCTTAAAGACCTCAAGATCCCACAAGTCTCAGACTGGGAAGCCGACCGAAAGCACCTTTGCTTTCAATGGGATTTCTCCAACTGTAGTTGGTGCAAGGCTGTGGACTTGCAGCCCCAATGAGCTCGGATATCCGCATCCAATACACAAAGGCAGCCGATGCTTTTGGATGCAATACGCAGAAGGAGGACTCGAAATTTGTTTCAAAAGGATAGGATCTCTTCCAATATTGCACACATATTTCAAGACCAATGACTCTGACATTCCTAATTCCTAAGGGGGTAATGATGCTCATGTAACCAGACTGAATGTAGTTTACCCAGATTTTAACACACAATTTAACTTGGACATAAATCCAATGGATTCCAGTGCTCTTCCAGTTAAATGTTGTTGTTGTTGTTGTTATTGGTTGTAGGATTTAGGCATCAGTGTCATGTGGACATAACAGCTAAAAGACAGAGCAGTTCCAGGTTTTGAACTGGAGGCTTTTGCTCCTACAAAATCATTACGTAAATCAAAGACATGAAACTGAGTTTTCATCTCTCTTTTTTTTCTACACTCATGAGGCCTGTTGATCTGGGGCACATTCAAAGTTCCCTAAGGTTCTGTTTTCTATATTAAATGCCCATGTTGATGGTGAAAAAGAAAAGTCTAAGTCTCCCAAGTAAGCTTGAAACGATTTCACAATATTTAATTGAATTCCTCCCCCACCCCAAGTTCTGAACTTCGGAGTGAAATAATAAATATTAACCTTTCACGGCATTTCGAAGTGCGGATTGCAAGATAGTAACATCTTGTTAATTTCAGATTATTGGAGCAGGGCAGGCTCCCCGCTCCCCTCCCCATTCCAAAGGCCTTTTGTCTCTTCATTTCACTAATGCCTTGGATTTGTTGCCGGTTGCCAAGTTCTATTAATGGGAAGGGGGGAGAGAGGAGGGGGGAGAGAGATTGGGAAACGTTTTCACCCCTTTCTTGTCCTAAACTGGACACCAGGATGCGGAGGCCTGGTTTAGCTTACTCATCATCTACCATTCAAGCATTCCTTTATCCACTTTTTGACTTCCTCCGCCCGCTTTTTAGAAACGCTTGGGCACGATCCGGCCTAACAGAAGCAGTTTTCAGTTCCACTGATTTCGGGGGGGGGGGGGGTTAAGCATTTTCTTAATTTACGATTCTAATCCTAAATACACTTACTAGAGAGCAAGTCCTATTGAATTGAACGTTGGGGTTGCCCTTCTAAACTGAGGAGTCTCAGAAGCACTTAGCTGCATTTGGAGAGCCCTTTTGCCTTGGTGCAAATTCATTTCAGTGGAGTTTGTGCAGAATTTCATGATGGATCGTTCACCCTCCCCACAGTTATTCAGTGTTGTCACTGAAATTTATGCTCACTTTTTGCATACATTCTCACTGTATTCTAAATAAACTGTAAGCTTCTGAGTTGTTAATGTTCTGTTCCATTGATATAACTCTGATGAAGCATAGGTTTTGTGCTATTGTTTCCAGTGAACTGCTTGGAGCACAAGTGTATGTGTGGGATACGCTGCAGATAAATAACCCGGCTACGATTATTATTTTGTATTATTTTCAATAACACTGCCCAAGGTCACTGGAATTCGGCATATGAACCCATGGGGGGGGGGGTCCCAGGAGTTATTCCTCTTTCTCCTCAAATGGAACAAGTCTTCAATGATCACGGAAGATACTTTTATTCCACCCACAACACAAGAATCTCTGCGGAGAGGATACTTGAACTGATAATGCCTAAACAAACTTATTGCTTGTGTACTGTGTACTACATATGAAACAAGACTCTACCACTGGACAAACTACTGTAGTTATATGTTGTATTTACATGAAAACCAATAAAAATGATTTTTTAAAGAAGTCTTCCAACGATCCCATTTCCTGCACAACTAGCCAAATGCACACCAAGGAGTCCTGTGGCACCTGAAAGGCCACGGCTGCACTCCTCACCTCCGCTTTCCCTGGGAGTAAGCCCAACTAAATTCAATGGGACTTACTTCTGAGTAGCCACGGTTAAGATGCCAGCCTTGGCCTAAGTTGGGGGGGGGGGGGAGCTGGCGGGGCCCTGGCGATGACGACCAGAGTAGCCGCAGAAGCAACAGACGACACTGCTTCTGCTAGGCCTAGCCTGTTCCCTCTTTGGACTCGGGGTCCCCTCGGCTTCGGGGTCCCCCTCGGCTACCCTTCTTCCCAGTGGGGCAGGCAGGGTTCGGGCCTTCCCCGCTGCCCGGCCCTCCCTCCCGGCCTGCTTGCCTGCCTGCCTGTCTGCCTGAGGCTGCCCCCTCCGAGGGCGAGCGAGCGAGGCCTGCAAGGCCGAGGAGAGGAAATGAAATTGTTCTGGCGATTACGCGGCGGCCTGTCCGCTTTCCGCAGGCCTGGCGGCAAGCCTGGCGGGCCGAGGCGTGAAGCCGCCCGCTTGTCTTTCCCCGGGCAAGAATGGGGCCGTTTTCGCGCTCATTTGCCGCTTCCCCCGAAGCCTTGGCGCGAAGCAGTGAACCTGAAGCGCCCCTTTCAGGGCCTCGATAGGGACTCTTTTGTCACCGGGGCCGGACTCTGATCGCCCTGACAGGTGAATCCAGGGGCGGAGGAGGGAGGAAGGCAGCCTTCTCCCCACACAACACACACACACACAACACAAGACCCGGGGGTTTCACAAAGGCCAGGGGGAGCCTTTCCACCCCCGGGGCCACGGGGCACCCTACAGGTTTCCCTGCGCAGGGCCGCCAACCCACGACCAGGCCTCAGAGAAAGAGAAGCCGAAGGGGGCGTCGATATGGGGGGGGGGGCTCCCATTCAGAGCAGCCAGTTATGGCGCAGCCCCTGAATCTTGGCCTGAACAGGAGCCCTTTCGTGGGGCCAGAGGAGGAGATGAAGGGGAGGCCCGAATGGATGGAGAAGGGAGAAAGGGAAGCTCCACCGAAGCGGCGATAACAGACCTGGGTGCGCCCCATCCCCGCAGCTCGTGAGAGTGCTGTTGCTGCTGCTGCTGCTGACACTGATGTCAGGCCTTCAGCAAATCTGGCCTTCCCCACCTTTGTCCTCCGGTTTTCCTCTTGCCCTTGGCCCTTCCACGCCTGCTGCCACGGTGGACCAGCTGCTCTGCAGGGTACAAGGGCCCCGGGTTCGAATCCCCGGCATCCCGCAGCAGGAACGTCTCTCCTCTGCAACCCCGAGAGGTCAGGCAAGGCTGGCCGTCCAAATCTTATGTGTTTCTGTGAGCAGAACCTATCGCCCCTCCTGGTTCTTTTAAAGAGCAGGAGAAGGTGATTCGTGGCTGGAATGCTGCTGCGTTGCGGAGCAATGGACCCTTGTAAGGAAGCTTTAAAGGAGCAACTTGAATTATTGTTACTAAATCTAAGGGGGCTGGGAATAACAGGACCCAGTTGTGTGGCTCATCTTCTTCTTTCTTCTTGTGGCCGAGTAAGATTGTCTTCCCTGAAAACAGTCTTAATGGTGTGTGTCCATAAGGGACTGCGGAGAGCAATTCTGGATCCACACGTCTTTCTGGCAGCTCTGCTGCTGCTACTTCTACAACCACTGCTACTGTAGGTAGTTCTACATTGCTCAAAATTCCAAAACTACATTATAATACCTAATAAAGGTTTTTTTTAAAGGGTTCAAAAGCTTCACAACAACCTTATAGTGTAGACTGCTATTATTCCCACATGGGATAAATATGTGTGACTGTATGAGGATATCTTGCCTCAGACTACTCACTTACTTCAGGGTAAGGTGACATTTGATCTGATTTGCTGTTCATTGCCTTAACCATTATACTAATTATGTTACTGTATTTTAGTGTAAGAGTTCATCATTTATTTTAGGAAGACACTGATAAGCTTAAATAATAAACTAATTTCTCTAGGTGATGTACCATACATCAGTATACAGATACATAGGCATATGTAAGTAAAAGTCTGCTTACTGTACAAATGAGCAAGGGGTCTTGTACCAGCATCTGCTCCATCTCAATTTGAGGAGATGTTAAATATATTCTATGCATATGTTGTCTGCATTCTATAACAGTTATACCACAAATATCAACATCCTTGGACTTCACTCTCTTCATAATCTATCTATTAATTGCTAAGCTTTTGTGTGCTATAAAAGAAGGTTTTAGTTTACTAGGCCCTCTTTGTGCATCAGTAAATAAAGAGAATAAAGTAATATGACGTTAGCTATAGTGCAATAATTTATTAGATAAATCATCCTGGATAAATGATTTTCTAGACAGATAGATAAAAATATAATAAATTAAGAGTCACTGTCAAATGAAAACTGTTTTGAATAGCAGGAGCCAAAGCATGTCCCTCTATTGAACAACAAGCTTTGTCCTGTCTGAAAGCACAGAGTTATCCCTTGTTACTTATTACTGACAGATTATTATAATCATTCCTTACTATTTGAACAGTGCATAAGGTTTCAGGATTCTAAGGCTGCAATCCTATGCAGTGCAAACTGATCAATACTAATTTTGGGGGAAAGTAAAGGCTGGAGGTAGCCAGCGTGGTGTCCTTCAGACATTGCAAGAGTACAGCTCCCATCAGCCTCAGCCGGCATGGCCAATGGTCAGGTATGATGGGAGTTGGAGGCCAACATCTGGAAGGCACTGTCACAGTTGGCTAATCCTGGGGTAGATGCTGGTGAGAAGGGAGTGGCAATAGCAGGAGCAGTTATCTAAAGGTATATCCAAAGGTAAGTAACCCCAGGATAAAGAGCAGGAGCTTGTGTATATTTCACCCCTTCTGTTTTCTCCTCACCTTTTTCTCCCTTTCCTTTCCCCATCATTCACTCACACGGGCTGAGAGACAGAGAGAGAGAATCAAGCCTTCTCCCTTTCAATGTTATATAAAGCAAAGGCAGTCTGATTATGAGGTTAGAACAATGTCAGATTTGGGGAACTACGGGTGGCTTTGAGGGACCGTTTTAATTGGCTTCGCTTCGTTACAAAAAAGAAAGGTCGCCTTCATTCATTCATTCATTCTATTTGCCAGCTAATGCCAAACATTTTTCCGGCACATTCCCTCACGGATTTGTGGGAATTTTAAGGCGGGTGCGGGGACCTAAGTGTCAGCCAAAACTCTTCCAGGCTTATTTGAGTTGGTATCTTCTTCCCATAGCATGGTTAGGGGGAGATTTCCTGTCCAGATCTGTTTCTCCTGTTCTTCTGAATATCTCCCACGTCCTAGAGACCAGCGGGGTGCAGCCCGTTTAGGGTTCGTCGAGGATTGCTCCATAACCTTTACTTAGCTCCATGAATGAAATTCGTGAGTGCTTCTGAGCATGCGCAGAAATACATTCACTTAACGCTGCAATCCTAATTCCATTTACTTGGGAGTGAATTCCATTGAACTCAATCGGACCTGGTTAGGATTGCAACCTTAGTTTGCTTTTTTAAAGAGATTAGACCAATTCCTGACGGATTCTTTTATCAATAGCTTCAAGTGCTCAGTGCAACTTGCAGGTTCACAGGCAGCATACGTGTGAATACTAGCTGATGGGGAGCAACAACGGGAGAGGGCAGTTGCCTTCCTGCCTTCTCTGTCGACTTCCCGGAGGCAGCCATTGAAAATCAGGCAGTGGAGGCTGGTGCACTAGGAGAACGACAAGCAATTAAGAAAAAAACAAACCCAAATTTCAAACGCATACCCTCCAACATTTCTCCAATGAAAATAGGGACATCTTAAGAAAAAGTGGGACATTCCGGGATCAAATCAGAAACCGGGCGACTTCTCTAAATTAGGGACGTCCCTGGAAAATAGGGACACTTGGAGGGTCTGCACAGTCTTTCCTGTCCCCCCCCCCCCCACGTTATATTTTTATTTGAACTTAGAGAAGCTCCGCAAACATTTCTGTCAATCTACCGTTATTGGGCCAATCAGATCCCTGCACTCCTCAGCCAATCCCAAAGTATAGCTATGGCAAAAAAAAGCCCCTCCCATATGCCCCTAAGCAGAAGAACCATGTGATTGATAGGAGTGCCCAGTGTGAAGCGTTGCACTCCATCTGTTGTTATGAGGGCTAACCTGCATTCACAGTATTGGTCTAGGAGGGCTGCCTTTAAGAGCAGTCCGAACCTGCTCAGAGCTGTTTCCTAAGGCCACACCCACATCACAACGCACATTCTTTGTAGGAGAAGGGTGTGGTTGCTAGCTTGAGCAGCTTTTTTATTATGAATATTTGTTAAGAGAGAGCAGTGATGGAGAGATTGTGTGAGTATCTTTCCATTCGATGTACTTTTTTTGCTTAAGCACTACTAGCAGTTATTTTTGTGAATGGGGTTGAAGGGTTGGGAGAATAAATTGTGGATGGCTTCTCTGTGTGTGGCAGCTATCAACACTTGAGTGTTATTGCAACCGGAGGGTTTGTGTGTGTCTAGATTTGAGGTGGGAAATACTGAGGTTTTGTGTTCCTGTTTTTCTTTAAGTTGAAAAATACTGTGGGTTTTTGTTTTTGTTAGTTTGGCTACTGTAAGAACAGGATGCTGGACCAGATGGGACTTTGGCCTGACTCAGCCAAATCTTCTGCTGTGGTGAATGTACTGTTTATGCAAAGACTGTCTGTTGTGGAATCACCTTATTAACTACAAACAAGTTCTTCATTGTTTGAGGAAGGTGCACCCTGTTGCATGCTCCTGGGATTTATTTATGAGGCTCATAGTTCCTAATTATGTCTCCTCTCCTCAAGTATGTGAAAGGAGGTTGTGGTTTGCAAGGAGGAGTTGATATTATAAGTTAAACCCCTTAGGCTTCATCACACTAACTTCTCCGTAAGTCAATTGGCAAGAGCCTCCTTGTCTCCATACATTTAAAAAAGAAAGACAATAGATAGAGGATCTGGAGACTTAAAAGTCCTCCTCTGTCACTGGCGGTGTGTGGTACATTTCTCTCATATTCTTTCAATCAAAGGGGTTGCTATTTAGCCATGACTTAGAGCAGAAATGAAACAATACTCAGTTGGCACTTTAGAGGCTAGCAAATGCATTTTATTCCATATTCCGGTGAGGAAGACGTAGAAATGAGTAAGCTGTGGAAGGGAGTAATATTTTTCCATAGCTCTGGAAATTAATAGGGTCCCTTATTAAAAGTCCTGTGGGGTATCTTTAATATTAACCCATTCATGCTGCAATCCTGTACATTCTTATTGGGAAGCAATCCCCATGGAATTCAGCCATGTTTACCTCTGGATAACAAGCAGTTGTGGCATGAGTCCACACTAGAAATTTGTGGCAGCAGGGCCTCATTCTGAACACTTGGGTGCTAAGTATTAACAAAGCTGCTATGATTATGCGTCCCCTGTTTCTTTGCAAAGGATGAGGACATGGAGAGAATCAGAGCAGGTGGAGAAGAAAACAACTTTTCTCCCAGCAAAGAAGCAATTGTGACTTGAGGGGCCCCTTCTGAACAAAAGTAAGACATTCTCAGCTTATAGTTAGGTGCCAAGCATTGCTGCTTTACAAATAGTTAAGGGACCCACCATGGTATCTGAAATATACTCAGAGTCGCAAAGTGATTTCATGCTCTTTATTCAGCTCATAGTGGTGAGGAGGAGGAATGAATGAATGTCCCCTCAAAGTATCTGCTTTATATATATTATTTACACAATGGGCTGCACATGATTGGTTAATTCTGGAATTCTACTGTAAGCCAATCAGGTTGTGGATTCACTTATATCTGGAGCATGATTGGGTGGTTCCTGCCAACCAATCATACTGCTGCATTGTTCTTGGACCAATCAGACTGCTGCATTCTGAATCCTATTGTTCTAGGACCAATCAGACTGCTGCAGTTTGGATCCTATTCAACTCAGTACATAACACCCCTCCCCTCTAAGTTCCAGTCCTGCCCGGGAGGTCGCATTCATAGTCCTCGAGGTACGCCGGTGGCCTACGTGTGCGTTGCGGCCTGTGGTGTTCCCTGGTCCGGGGTTCAGGTTCTGGCTCGTGTTCCAAGGATGCTGGCTGTGATGGGCCTGTTTGGTCTGGCGCAACCGGCTCGCTCAATCGTGGTTCTGGTTCCGGTGTCCTTTCGGCCTCGCGGGTCTTCTCTGTATTTACTGATTCTGCCTCTCCTGCTGGCCCTTCCTGCTCTATGGGCCTCACTGCCCCTCTGTTCCCTTGGGACTCCTCTGACCTTTCCTCCTCCTGGTTTTCTCCTGGGAATCGTCGCCGTATCTGGTCACAGTGGTGGCGCCAGCATTGCCCCCCATCCGTTAGCACCTCGTACGACACGGGGCCAGTGACCCTGGTGACTGTGGCGGGTACCCATGCTGGGCCTGCCCCAAAATTCTTTGCGTACACTGGGTCCTGGGCCTCGAAGGTCCGGGGGTTCCTGCCTTCCCCCACCACTACCTCATCCTGAGCTCTATCGGGGTGAAGGCGGTCCAATCTGATTGCAAGGCGCCGACCCATTAGTAGTTCAGCGGGGCTCCAGCCAGTCGTTGAGCTGGGGGTGCTGTGCTGTGCTAGGAGGAATGTGGCAAGGCGGTACTCCCAATCCCCTTGCGTCATGCGGCGAAGGGTGTCCTTGGTGGTCCGCACCATGCGTTCTGCTTGGCCATTGGTGGCAGGGTGGAATGGCGCCGAACAGATGTGGTGGATGGCGTTCTGCGCTGTGAAGGTTTGGAATTCTCCTGACGTAAATGCAGTCCCGTTGTCTGAGACGAGAGTGTCAGGGAGCCCGTGGGTTGCAAACAGCCTGCGTAGTACCCGGATGGCTGCGGATGTAGAAGTGGACGGTACCAGTGCGACTTCCAGCCATTTGGTGTAGGAGTCCACCACTATGAAGAATGTTTTCCCCTGAAAGGGGCCAGCGAAGTCCACATGCAGGCGTGACCATGGTGCTCGGGCGGACTCCCAGGACTGGACTGGGGCCCTTGGGGGATCTGGGCGGGATTCTTGGCAGGCCTGGCAGTGTTTGACCCAGGCCTCTATCTCTCCGTCGATCCCTGGCCACCACACATAACTCCTGGCAAGGGCCTTCATTCTTACTACCCCTGGGTGTGTCTCGTGTAGGGCTGTGAGGACCCTTTTGCGGAGGGGCTGGGGAACAACGACCCTGCTTCCCCATAACAGGCACCCCTTGTGGGCCGACAGTTCATGTTTGCGGGTTGTGTAGCCAGCGAATTCTGGCCCAGGGCTGCTGCTGGGCCATCCCCTCCACACCCAGTCCAGGACCCGGGAGATGACCCTATCTTTCTTGGAATGGTGTGCAACTTCTTGTGCCTGAATGGGGCGGTCGGGAAGCAGCTCCAGGCTCATAACCTCTTGTGCAGGTGCTGGGTCGGGGCCTGTTTCTGGTAGTGGTAGCCTGCTGAGGGCGTCCGCATGGCCCATTGCCTTCCCCGGGCGGTGAATCAGTGCATACTGGTAGCTGGCAAGGAAAATTGACCACCTGAGGACGCGAGGAGACAGCACTTGGGGGGTCTGCTTTTCGGTGGCAAACAAGCCAAGCAACGGCTTGTGGTCAGTCACCACGGTGAAGGGCCGCCCGTACAAGAAATCATGGAATTTTTTTACTCCCTTCACGATTGCCAGACCCTCCTTGTCTATTTGCGAGTAGTTCCGCTCGGTTGCATTGAGTGTCTGGGAAAAGTATGCCACCGGTACCTCTCTTCCATCCGGGAGTTGGTGTCCCAGGACAGCGCCAATGCCATAGGGCAAGGCGTCGCATGCTAGCACCACCAGCAGCCTCTCGTCGAAGTGTGCCAAGACCGAGTTTGAGACAAGCAAGTCCTTGACTGCCTGGAATGCAGCCTCCTGGCGCTGGCCCCACACCCAAGGGGCCCGCTTGTCCAGGAGTCTGTGTAGGGGCTCCGCTACCGCTGCCTTGTGGGGAAGGAAGGAATGGTAAAAGTTCAATAGTCCCAAGAAGGTCTGAAGTTCAGTCTTGCTCTTGGGCGCTGGGGCATCACAAATGGCCCGTACCTTGTCCCCAGTCAGGTGGACCCCTTCTGTGTCCACCATAAATCCCAGAAAGTCCACCTGAGGCACTCCTAGTAGACATTTTCCCCGCTTCACCTTGAGACCCGCCGTCTGGAAACGGTGCAGAACGGTGCGGAGGCGGTCCTCAAACTCCTCTGGTGTGGACCCGGCAATCAACACATCATCGAAGAAGGGGGTGACGCCAGGAATCCCTTTAAGGAGCGAGTCCATTAGATTCTGGAATATGCCTGGTGCCACACTGACACCGGATTGCAGCCGCTTTACCCTGAACGCTCCTCTGTGCGTCACAATTGTCTGTGCCTCTGCTGTGGCCTCATCTACTGGCAGCTGTTGATATGCTTGGGCCAAGTCCAGCTTGCCAAAAATTTTCGACCCAGCCAGGGTGGCAAGGACATGGCTGACCACTGGCACTGGGTATGCATGGGCCGTGAGGGCCTTGTTTATGGTACATTTGTAGTCTGCGCAGATGCGGACCGAACCATTAGGCTTGACGGGTGTGACGATTGGGGTTTCCCAGGGGGCATTAGGCACCGGCTCCAGCACTCCTTGCTCCACGAGCCGGTCCAATTCCTCGTCTATACGGGGTTTCAGGGCGAACGGGACCCGGCGGGCCTTGAGCCTGACCGGTCGTACTGTGGGGTCAAGCTGTAGAGCAATGGGGGGGCCCGTATACTGTCCCAATTTCCCATCAAAAACCCCTGGAAATTCCTTGCAGATGGCGTCCACGTCCACTTGTAAGGTAGTGTGGTTCACCCCGGTGATGGCTAGCCCCAGTGGTCCAAACCATGCCAATCCCAGTAAGCTAATGTAGGGGCCCTTGACCACAAGCAAGTCCAGTTGCCGCGTCCGCCCTCGGTATTGCACCCTGAAGGTCCCCACCCCCATTGTGGGGACCTTACGTTTCTGGAAGTCCCGGAGGGTGAATGGGGCCGGCCTGAGTTTGGGACCCCCAGTAGGACACAGTTTCCTTAAGGTCCTTGCCGAGATTATGGATAGAGTTGAACCCGTGTCAAGCTCCATGCGGCATGGGGCCCCCTCTATCTGTACCTCTACATAAATTTTCTCTACGTTGGGGTGGGGCAACTGGTATACCTGGAAGTCCGTGAGCTCCGTAGAGTTGCCTTGGTGCATTGGGCCCCGGGACCTGGGGCTCTTGGATTGGTCATCTGATGCCTGGCGTCGGGTGGGCCGAGCTCGACACACCCAGGCGATGTGTCTCAATTTTCTGCACTGCCTGCACTCTGCGTTGCGGAAACGGCAGGTCCTCCTCTCATGACTTTCCCCGCAGCTTGCGCAGTTCCCTCCTTCTCGTCGAGGCAGCTGTGGTATGTGGGCTGCTTGAGTGTGCTGCTGCACTCGGTGCACCTCCTCCCTGTCAGATCCTGAGTCGTCGGTGAGGTCTTCATGGTGGACCCTCGGTTGGGATGGCAGGCTCAGCCGTGCCTCTTGCGTCGACCTCTTGGCAGCTTCCGTTGCCAGGGCCTCCTCCAGAGCGACCTGGAACGTTAGGTCCTTCTTGGCGTAGAGGCGTCGTTGCAGCTTCTCATCCTTCAGGCCACCGACGAGGCGGTCACGAAGCATGTTCTCCAGCTCTGAGAAGTTGCAGAACCGGGCAGCTTGGCGGAGAGAGGTCACAAACCCAGTTATGGTTTCCCCAGGGGCTTGCCGCTTTGCGTAGAAGGCATTTCGACGAGCCACCACTGAGGGCTGCGGCGAAAAGTGCCCCTTCAGCTGTTCCATTATTGTTTTGTATGGAACAGTAGCGACGTCTTCAGGTGCAAGGAGAGCCCGGGCGATTTCAAATGTCTCCTCTCCGCAGATGCTGAAGAATATCGCCCTCTTCTTGGCGTCTTCTTCATCGGTGACCCCTTTGGCTTCTAGGAGGAAGGTGAAACGGGAGGCGTACGCTTCCCAGTCTCCAGATGCTGGGTTGAACGGCGAGAAGCTGCTGTCGATTGCCATTCTGAGTTCCTTGTGTCCCGGAGCTGAAGCCTGAATACACGGTGCGAGGCAGCGGTGTGGCAGCGGTGTGGCAGGTGGCGGTGCTGCGGTGCTGTGTGTGGCAGTCAGCTCAGCGGGATCCCACCTTCGTCGCCAGTGAAATATACTCAGAGTCGCAAAGTGATTTCATGCTCTTTATTCAGCTCATAGTGGTGAGGAGGAATGAATGAATGTCCCCTCAAAGTATCTGCTTTATATACATTATTTACACAATGGGCTGCACATGATTGGTTAATTATGGAATTCTACTGTAAGCCAATCAGGCTGTGGATTCACTTATATCTGGAGCATGATTGGGTGGTTCCTGCCAACCAATCATACTGCTGCATTGTTCTTGGACCAATCAGACTGCTGCATTCTGAATCCTATTGTTCTAGGACCAATCAGACTGCTGCAGCTTGGATCCTATTCAGCTCAGTACATAACACCGTATCTTTGTAAGGAAGAAGGATGGGGAGAAACCAGAAATTGGCTATGCCCTCATGACCTTTCGTTGGCCAAACCCCCATGACCTCTTAGAAGCTCCACCAATTCTAGTGAGTGTCTGCTGCAACTGAAATCGGGCATGGGGAACCTGTGGCCGTCTAGCTGTTTCTGGACTTCAGCTCCAGTCAGCGCAGAGAAAGGTCAGGGATGATGAGAGTTGTAGTCACAACATCTGGAAGACCAAAGCTTTCCCAAACACAACATTGTCCAGCATCCTTTCCTCCCCATCCCTCGGGTCAAGCAGGGCTCTTAGGTTCTGTTCGCCGCCTCCTCTTCCATCATCATCGCCACCTATTGTTATCACCATCATCATTATTAATTTCTACCCCACTTTTCAAATTAAAACACAAAATGCTGTGGACAATTTAAAACACACCATCAATATTAAAATGAACACTCAGTTTAAAACAATCATGACAGCAACTGTTATTATTAAAATTTATTCAATCTCCATAGGCATGGAATACCGATCTGCAGCTGCACTCAACAACTCATTTCAAAGCACTGGGGTTTGGGGGTGGGGGGTGGGGGACACAGGAACAACTTATAGGATGATGCAGACCATTTTTTTGGAGAGGCCAAAGACAACCAATGTAGAGCAGTCATTCTCTGTTCCAGGTCAGAAACTCCAAGTTGGAAGGCGGCTGAGAGAGAGGGAAGTGTGGAAAGTATCCCAGTATAAAACCAGGCTTCAGGTTGTTTCCCAATACACATTCTTTAGTCCTCAGCCAGGAGGACCAGCAGAAGTGCCCTTCAGGTACATGCAGAGTCCCACCCAGATCTCAAGGCAGACCAGTCCTTTTCCTCAGGAATAGGAAGGTGTTAGCATTTCTCTCCAAACTGAATAATTTTTCTAAAACGATGCTGGTGCTAAAGTCTGCGGGGACCTCACACCCTCGGCCCTGGAAGTCCTTTGCAATTCCCACATGTATGGGAGATGAAGAGTGGTGGCAGTGGCTGTTCTGCCTTTATCTCTGGCATCCTTAACGTAATTTATTGGAGTGAGAGAAGGGCTCTCCAGGAGCTCGCTTCAAGCTATCTTAGCCAATAAAACCGCTCCCCATCTCCACTTCCATGGTACACTTTTAAAGGACATCCCCCCCCCCAAAGAAACCTGGGAACTGTAGTTTGCCCTCACACACCTACGGTTCCCAGCACACCTGGGGAAACTTTGGGGGAAATGTATAGTGTGTGTACACTTATTGAGAAATCTGTTTCCCTGAACCCATGTATTTAGGCTGATGCAGTCAACCCAGGGCAGAAAACAAGAAGGGGAAGATTGCGGAGCAGGGGAGCTGGAACCCAGGAAGTTTCTTAGACAGAATCAGACCTCTGTGGTCCATCCAGCTCGGTGTGGTTTGTTTGCACTGCCAGGCAGCCGCTCTGCAGAATTTCAGCTCAGGCTGAAGGTGCCGAGAACCGAACCGGGACCCCCTTGCACGCCAGAGTTTGCGTCACAGCGAAGCTACGGCTCCTCCCCTTGTAAGAGTTTTGCGGAGAGGACTTGGGTTGAGGAGGAAAAGAACGATTAGCTATTCAGGAAGGAAGATGATGTCAGGCTGCTGGGGAGGGAGGGAGGGAAAACCCTGGAAAAGGGAAAGGGGTCATCGATCCCTACCAAGAACTCCCATCATGCCCTTCTTCCTGTCTAAACCCGGGAGGTGGCTTTCCTGAAATCCATCTCTTTGGGCTGGACAATGGGGTCCCCTAATCCCAGACGTGCGCTGCTTGGATAGCTGCCACTCCTTACGGGCGAGGAGGAGGAGGATGGTTTTTCCTGGCTGGCTGCATCCCCGCCGTTCCTCCACGTCAAAATCCCCTCTCCCATTGTACCTTCACAACAACCCTGCCAGGAGGCCGCCTGGGCTGGGCGGTCCCCACCCCAGCGATCGCAGCACTAGGGTGGGAAGCGGAGTCTCTTTATTGCAGCCCCACTCCCACAGCACGCCGGCTCTCTCCCCACATGTGCTGGGGCTTGTTTTCATTATTTTTTATGACTTCGCGCGATCCCAGAGGCTGGGACCTGCCATTCAAACGAGACCCGAGGCTGCGCTTTATATTTCCCCAAAGCAAGGTCGGAAATAGAGGTAGTAAGCAAACGGCTGGAGGAAACGCTGGAGAAGCGGGCAGGACACACACACACACACACACAGGCTTGGCGGCGGCAGCGGTGGCTCTTGAGATTTCCTCCTCGGCGTGGAGGAGGGTCCCAGGCATGTGCGCGCGCCCCCCAGCTCCACGACCCCCTCCTGCCCCGCCAGGGATCCGAGCCACGCGCTCTTGCACCCAGGCGCACCCTGGGGGAGGTGCCCGGCCGGAGACAAAAGCATTTGTTGGGCCCCAGCCGGAACAAAAAAGAGGGAGCCCTGGGGAGGGGGGAAGCTGACCCCCTCCCTCCACCCCTCTCCCTCTCTCCTTCTGGGATTTGGGGAGAAGGCAGCTCCCAGCGCGCTCCTCCTTAATCCGCCTTCCGAAGCACAAAGCCTTCTCGGCTTTTTCACCCCCGAGATGCAGCAGCCTGGAGAGGCCACTCACCTCTGGGTTGCAGCCCAGACTGGGAGCGCGCAGGCTTCAAAGATGGACTAGCGCAGCGCTCTCTCTCGCTCTCCCCCCGTCCTCCACCTTCCCCACCCCCCTTCCAGCCCCACAGCGGAGAATCGCGGGGTTTCCCAGCCCACAAAGCCGCCTTTCCTCCCCACTCCAACGAAAGAGAGAGAAATGGGGATCCCCTCTTTGGCTCAGGATACAGACCTCGATCGTGGCAATATTTAATGCCTTCCAGCCCCAGGGAGGGTTCCCTGCCTTCCTCGCCTCTTTGATTCCCAGCGCGCCTTTCCCGGGTTGAGAAATCGGATCTCCCGATTTAATTTCTGCCCCCACCTCACCTCACCCTCTCCTGCCCCCCCCCCCAAGACCCACTGAACACGAGGTGGTCTGCAGAGGCCGCAGGGGTTAGGGGGCCAAACGCCCTTGCAACCCCGGAAGCGAGTGCTCTCCCGCCCCCGACCGCTGCTTCCAAGTAAAAAGAAGCATAAAGTTTCGGGCGACGGAGTTCCTCAGGACCCCAGCTCAGATCCCGGGCGCCTTCTCCTGGCGAGCAAATCCCCTCGACCTCCAGCGCGCTGAGCGAGTTTCCTCCAAGGCAAGGCCCGTGGAAATCGAGGGGATCGACCCCCGAGTAAATGCCCCTTCACGCTTTGCAAAGGGAAGGGAGTCCAGTTGTGTGCGTATCCCGAATTTCCCTTTTGTGCGCTATCCTGACCTGTCTCATAACCTTGTAATCCACTGGAATATTTTCGGGACGACCTCTTTCTTTTTGGATTGCCCTACCGCCAACATGGGTTTGTTTTTTTAGCCCTAGATACAGCACATTTAGAATTTTTTTTTAAAAAAGAATATTTTATATTATTACTGCAGCACTAAGAGCCACAATGTGGCTGCAACATAGGCAAGGCTCCTTGATCAGGTCAAGAGATGGTCAGAAAGTCCTGGTTTGTTTTCTGCAAATTTGCAGGGAAATGGACGGTTCTATTTTTTCCATAGATCGCGCGCGGGGAAGTTACTGAAAACCCTTCCGTTTGTTTCACGCTGATTCACAACCAAGTGGCCTGTTTTTCACTCACATTTTTAAAGTGTGCAGATCTTCATCGAAAACCCGTCGGTTGTGTCTGGTTTTCCCAGACGAATACCCGCTGTCTGGTTGTCTCTGGTAGTAGTTATATATATATATACGTACACACGTACAACTTGTCTTGCATTTCCCTCTAAATGAATGGAAATTTCTTCCAACAGGCGCCGAGGAGGCCTGCCTTCAACAAGGAAAACCAGGCCAGGTGCCGCGCCTGAGAGGGCTTCCCTCATTCCAGAGCAGCCACGTCGTAGGAAATGAACTAAAGGAAACGGACTGTGAATTTGGGATTTCCATTGGCCTCCCGGACTTTTCTGTTTCCCCGGGTCGTAAAGGCGCCCATGCAGCCTTACTGACTTCAGTGCCTCTTAGCTGAGATTTTCATCCCAGAGGGCATCGCATTTTTCTCCTATTAAGCATTCCAGCTGTAAATATAATAAGCCGCCCGGGATCTGGACTTATCACAGACGTAGTCTGTGAATTAAAAATTACCGTCACCGTTACTGTTACTACTAGTATCACTACTACCACCTAAAAATAACGATGGTGCCAACAATAGTAATGTAGTGGTATTTGGTGGGGGGTGGGAGTGTCAGACTCTGTACCCAAAAGCAAGCCCCAGCCCGAAGATTGCGATCTCCCAAGAAAGAATGCATCTCTGTTCAGACATTTACTTGCAACGATGTCGCTGAATCCTGCTAAATGTGGCAAGGAGCGGGAGGTCGCAGATGATACGGATGGGGGGGGGGAGGTTAAGGCGTTTCAAAAGGAAAAGCAGAGCTAAAGCTCTCCCATCTCTGTGATATTGAGAGAGACAGAGCGAGAGGGATCCCTGGCTGCTGCTGCCCTCCCCGAAATGGATGGATTCGCCCGTGCTGAGCAGGAGCCGACGACCACCTAAGGCCGCTGAGCAGGTCCGGATTCTTTTGCGAGGGGGCGCGCAGTGGAGCCTGCTTTCTTCTCTCCCCCCACCCCCGCCCATGTCCACCTCCCCCGCTCCTTTCTCTGCCGACTAACGCTGGGGATCCTTCAGCGTTTCAATCCCTCACTGACATGTCCGTGCAGAGGCATTAACATTATTGATTGCTAATGGGGGAAATCCAAAGTTTCTTTGTGAGCGCCCAACCCGAGCACATGTTGGGCGCCGCAGCGTGCAGACCCGGGAGCTGAAAGGCAGAGCGGCGCTTGGGCGCATCTCGTCCTCAAAGCGCCAGGATCGCCTCGGCCCAGCGGCGCCCGCTTGCCAGATCAATACCTGTCCCCCGGGCGGAGAGAGACCGCGAGTTTTCTGCAAAACTCACCTACCTCCTTAAAAAAAAGCAAGCCACATAATCGACCCCGCGGTATTGTATCCTCCTGCCCAGGACCTTCCATGGGGGAAGTTGGTGATTCAGTTGCCTTGCATAGCTACTCCTGTGTGTAGGCGAGATGATAGATAAGATATAGAATGGGGGTGGGGAGATAATCAGATGCGGGTACAAATAATTCAGATAATCTGAATGTTATCTAATATTATCTGCTATCTTACACTCCGGCTATACTGCAAGAGAGACCAACAACTTCTGAAAGATATCAAGCGTGGAAAGGAACTCCCAAGCGCTTGGCTTCCATTGAAAGTCGCCTCACTTCCAAGATCCTGGGCTCCTCTTTTTCCCCACCCATGCCAAAGAGTTTATGATCGGGTTGTTGGCTTAGAACACCGCTGGAAGCAACATGCAAAGCGAACTACTAGCTACAGTCCAGCTAGATGAGTCAAAAGGACATTTCAGACAGCTTTAGAACTTGATCAAAACTAAATGCTTGGATTTTCAGGTCTAGTCCTGGACTGGGCTGCAATGCAGTAGTGTGTTTTATTTGTGGGTTGCTGGGAATGGCATTACCTGTATTTACAGGTCAGCAGTTTACACAGTTAATAGCAGGCTTAATGTGAGGTGGAAGAGATCTGAGATTGCTTTGGTAGTTCAATCATATAAGTACAAGGTGGGCGTTTTGGTGTCTAGGAAGAAAAAAAGTCCAAAAGGCCAGTAGTGTTTTAGAGGTGAATTTATTTTTTTGCATGGATCTATTGATGTTTTTATTCTAATTCCTTCATCGGAAAGCTCTGCTCCTAACACATGAAAGCTCATGTCGGTTACTTAGTGAAGAGCCACGTCGTTTTTGTTGTTGTTGCTAAAGTATGGAGGCATCTTCCTTCTGTGAAACTGCAGTATGCAGATCTTCCTGGGTTCAAGGGAACTTCTTTTCAAAACAGGCTCAATCAATCAATGCTTGTTTTAAGGGGAGAATAAAGGCCCTTCTTTATATTGTATACTCACATCTCTTATCTGATGCAAACAGCCTATCAGCCCCAGTGACCTAGGGAGTCAAATATAGTGGGCTGCTTTTCCACTTTGCTCCAAGATTTTTGCGGCACCAACACGTGCTCCGTTCTGGGTACACAAAGCAAGTTTAGAATTTCCCCCTCCCCTCTTAGCAGTCAATAATGTTAATGTCCCACTGTCTCCATTGGAGACAACTTAAAAGCATTTCTCATAAAGAAATGGTCAGTTTCAAGTTGTCCAAGACAAACCTGGTGAGGTTTGTAAAATACTCTGTAACGTTAAACTGCATATTCCCATAATTTGTAATGGTTAAAGCTGTCTAAGAAACAGGGGTGATTTATTTTTGATTTTTGTACATTTACCCGAAAGAGAACTAGACTTGGCCTCATGAATACAGGGCTGGTTTGAGTACCACTGACCACTTAATGAGATCTTAATAACATGAAGCCAATTTGTTCAAATACTATCTATGCTCTATAGATTATCATTTAACAAAGCATCCTACAGAAGAATCTTGTACAATACGAAAGGGTGCTACTCTTCTATAGTAGGGTAGGAAAAAACCTACATGGAAAGTTATGTTGGGTCCTATCTGTCTTTCTGATCCTCTGATCTTACATTTACTTGGAAACAAGGCTCATCAGGGTTGCTTACCTCCAAACAGAGGACAAGCGGATTACAGCACAGAAGGAGAAGTCCTTATGAGATTCCTGAAACTGGGATTTCCCCCTCCCCCCATCTCCCTCTCTCATTGTGATTTAGCCCAGCTAGGTAGTAAGCTTGTTTATAAGACTAAATGAATGAGGATCTGGCTGAGCGATGCTGACCCTGAGTAAATAAACAGCATTCACATTTATGGTGGGTTTTTTTGTTGTTTTTTTTGTTAAGTTGCAAATATTTCTAGCAAAACTGGAATATCATAAGGGGCCCTTACCAGTCTGTGACACAGAAAACCCTTGAGACTCTCTCTTTTACACACGCACACACACACACACACACAATTTACAACGATGCTGAGTGGCCTGGATAGAATTCGCCGCAGAGGTAGCAGCGGTGACGGTGCTGTTCCCCCACCGGTTTTGCTGGGGGGGGGGGAGGGAGAGAGAGAGAGAGAGAGAGAGAGAGAGAGAGAGAGAGAGAGAAGGAAAACGAAAGGGACGGCTGTTTGAAATGCAAAGGGAGGGGGGGGATGTGAACTGACCCGAGCGACAGTTTAAATGGGATGGTTTATCTCTCCAGTATTTCTGAGCAGCGCTTTCCCAACTGGCTTGTGGGGGCAGATCTTTCGCCCTGAGCTGGGGAAGAGCAGTTGCAGTGGAAACGAAATGCAGCTTGATGGAAGTATCCTGTTTAGAGGGAAATGGGCTGCGCTGCCTCACAACTCTCCTTGGGGCGTGTTGATAAAGAAAGAAAAGAAAAAGAGGGGACGGGGGAAGCGGTTTTGTGCGTGTTGCGATCTTTCCACGGCCTGCCTCTCCCATTCTCAGCAGTTGGGAACGGCCGCCGAAGTAAATAACGTGCAGCGCCGGCGTCTTAACTTCTTTCCTGCCGCTTTTATCTCAGATCTTGCGGGGGACGGGGGCAGGCCGAAGATGAGATCTTAACGCTCAGTCTGGGGGGGGGGTGAGGCGAGCAAGTGCCGGTTGCTGCTGCTGCCGGAGTCCGGAAGACAACGATCGAGTTTGGGCGTTTTGAGGCTCAAGAGGAAAAGCCCCATAAAAGTAGAGGGAGGCACGTACATTTCATCGCAGTGTGTATTTTGTAATATACAGACACACGTGCGCCGGGAGAGCGGCTGGAATGGCGCGCGGAGTTGGTGGATCAGCTGCTGCTGCTGCTCCTTCTTTCGAGTCTGCGGGCTTCTCATTTTCCTTTGAAAGCCAGAAATAGTGAAAAGCTCTCACTGGCCGGCAGCTCTTTGGGACAGGAGAGCTTGCTGGAGTTTTCACGGTACAACCCTCCCCGCCCCCCCCCAAAAATAAATCCTACCCATCTGAGTTTCTTTCTCTAAAAACAAAGCCACTTAAATCTTTTTTAAAACAATAACACACGCACACACACAAAGTAGAAAATATAAAAATTAGTTGGCTGAAAGAGCTGAATGCTGGACGGAGATAGCCACGTTTTCCTCAACGTTTGGCAATTTATTTTCCGCCGTCCTTTTTTTTTTTTTTTAAAGTGGCTTGTATTTTGCGATCTCCTAGAGGCGTTCGCCAAGAACCACGCACGTTTACTTGATGGGCGTTTGTTGTTAGCTTTTAACAAAGGAGAGAAATCAAAGACCCTCGTGCATGTTCCCCGCTGTCATTTAAATATTTCTCCGGTTTTCTCTCTCCCTGAAATGTGAGGTCTCTTTCCTTTAGGGACCCCTGCAATCTCTGACTCGGAACTTGGAAAAGACGGCCGAGGCCTCGTGGTTATTATTTGTTCTAGTTTTCTTATATGTGTGACCTAAGAAACATTTTCAGGCCCGAGAGATTCAGAGCTGTTGCTCTTGCAAAACGCAGCCTCCTTTTCCCACCACCGACATTGGTCCCGAATTGCGCTGCGGGTCCGATTTTATACCTCAGTCTTAAACACACTGAAGCGGAAGCGGCCTTCCTTGACTACAAGGCAACTTACTCCAGAGTAAATAGTGTGTGCGCGCGTGCGAGGGCTCACACAGGAAATGTGTGGGACTTACTTCCGAGTAAATGTGGCTTAGCTTGGTGTTAAGTCGCTGCATCAAAATGTCTCCTTCAGCAAAGGACTAAAATAGTTGTAACTGAATCTTTTCCAGGAAGCTGCATCAAAGAGCATCTATGGAGTTGCAGAATTGCAAATCTGCCCTTAAAATGTGTGTGTCTGGTCCTGCATGGAATCAAGTTCCACGTATTGCATTCCGGGCCTTGCTAAACAAACAGCACCTTTGGAGCGGGAGGGGAAAAGAAAACTGGGCCCAACCATTTCCTTCCTTGCTTTCGGCTCGGCCATGGCCGATCCCAGCCTTGGCTCTTTAAAACGAGGCGGCCATTTACTGCCCCCTTATTTCACCACTGACCAGGTTAGCTCATAAAGCTATTCACACGGCACAATGGGGATTTTCTCAACAATTAACAAGAAACAACATAATAAAGCCATTGACAAAGGCCCGGCTATTTACTAGAAATTAGGCACTCTTTAAGAGACCAGTGCGTAATTTCACACACTTTACAACCTCCCAGTGCATTTTCAAACACCAGAGTAAACAACCTTGAGTGCACTTTTCGGCTGAAGCTGTCGCCACAACTGGCCAATTGTCTCAAAACTCCCACCTCACCTCTCTCTCTCTCTCTCTCTCTCTCACACACTCACACACACACACACACACACACACACACCACCCAGCTCTGTTTTCCTTGGAACAGTTTTAAATTGCAGAGTGGATGGACTCGGAGAGCCGATCCGCTCCAAACACTGCAACCTCCACCCTTCCCTCTACCCCATATTCCTTGCGAGCAGCGCTGCATTTCTTCCCCATCCAAAGGTGCTGGCGCTCAAGCGGGCCGGGGAGTCGCCTCTTGTGACCCGGAAGCCCAGCTCCCAACTCTGCAGCGGCGAGCTCCGGCCCGGGCCCGTCCCCGGGGAGGGAGAAGGGAGATGGTGCGTGGAAGGCGGCCTTGCGCCGCCAAGCCACCCCGGGCCTGAGATTCGGAAGCCCTGCCGAATTCCTCGCGGAGCTTTGCAAGGCGGCAAATCCCTGCGCCCTGTGGATGTCCCCTATTTATTTGTGCGGCAAGCAGCGCCCTTTCTGTTGGTGCACGAAGAGCCGGCCCGAGGGTCCCCATTGGGGAGCCCTCTTCTGAATCCCCTTCGCGGGAAGGTGGGCGCGACCGAGGGGACCTTCTGTTTCAGGGCGGGCGACCCGGAAAAGGCCGGTGTGGGAGCGAGGCCTAGTCGGGAAGGGGAGCCGCTTTGGAGCAGCTGGAGAGGCGAGAAGGCGGGAGACGAGAGGAGACAAAAGGGAAAAGGAGAGCGGCCGGTGGAGAGCCCAGGCCCGAGTGGGCGAAGGCCCTCGACTCGGCTTTCCCTCGCCTCCTTCCTGCAAACAGAAAGGCCACCTTGAAGTGGGGCTCCGGGCCTGCCCTTCCGCCTCGCCTAAATGAGTCGGTCCTATGTCGGGGGGAGAGGCAGAGAAAGGCCAGGCGACACCGGAGAGGCCGGCCGGGGCGAAGCACCACAAGGAGTTTGTTTTCGAGCGCGCAAGATGGCGACCAGGAGAGGCCTCCGGCTACCGCTCCTGGCCCACGGAGCTGAGGGGAAACGGCACTCGCCGGCCACCGCCGAGTCCGCCGGTTCAGCTGCAACCTGCGATGCTCCCGCAGGAAAGCAGGAGAGTCGCTTTCCCGAGGAAGGAAGGGTGAAACTGGGAAGCCAGAGACCCCCGGACTTGGCGCATATGCGCTGCGCAGGCACTCTCGTCAAAGAGGAAAAGAAGAGCAGGGAAGCGTCGCCGGCTTCCCACCCAAATTCCCAGCCCTGTTTACAAACACAGCTGTTGTCGTAGATTTGCAAAGCACCCTAAAAGCCACCAGCCGCGAGAGAAGGTGCAGGCAAAGGAAGGGGGGGAGAGAGAGAGCAGGGGGACGGAGAGAGGGAGGGAGGGAGGGAGGGAGGTGGTCTCGGCATCTGGAAAGGACAGAGCGCCTTGTTTTTGAAACTGTCAATTCTCTCAACCCCTATTGTGAGAGCTTCATGCAAAACATCTCGGGCCTTTTAACGCTGGGGCTTGTGAGGCCGCCTCAGATTGAAAAGGAGAGGGAGAGAAGAGAAGGGAGGGGGAAGCCAGGGCAACGCAAATAATTATATTGGAATAGACACACGCACAAACTAACTGCAACATACTGTGTGTGTGTGTGTGTGTGTGTGTGTGTGTCTATGTAGATATCTGTGTGCGTCCATATATATGTATATGCACACACACACACACATATACACATATGACAGATATTTGGGAATTGCCCTTCGTTTAGCAAAAATGCGGAGGGGGGGAGGTAAAATCCTTGCCTTAGTCAGGGCTAAGAAAAGCCCATGATCCCCCCGCCCAGTTCCCCCCCTCAATCGTATTTTTATTAAACACGCTTGTTGTTGGAATCCCTAGGAGGAGATTTTGCCAGTGCCTGATGTTTGCAAGGGCGATTTAACAAGGTAGATTCCCGCTCTTTGTCCTGCTTCTATTGGAAAGGAAAATTGTTCTATAAGCTTCTACTCTTTAGGAAAGTTTCTGCTACCCCAACGGATTTGCAGTTAAATCATGAACTTTTTTTTCTACAACGCAAAGCATCTTAACCGTAAAAAAACCACAGCGAGCAGCACTTCCTGTGTTGTATCTATTTTTTTCCTCCAAAAGGCCACTTTTTAGCACAACTCCTCTAAGCACACTCACACGTGTAAAGTGAAACCAAAACATCGCATTTCTCTTCTTTCTGCAGAAACTTAAATTTATTGGCAACTAAATCTGATAGAGCATCATCCCCTTTTGTAAATTGCCACGGGAATGATTGAACAACAGTCTTCATACAACAGACAGCAGGACTTTCCTTTATTACTGCATAGTGGTGTTTAGAATAAACAACCAGCAGTGAGATTTCCCCCCCCCCCCCATTTTTATTTTGTGTTGCCACTGTAGTTAAGTATGGGTGGACTTATAGAGACAATCCCTTTTCAGAGTAAAGGGTTGTAAACTCTGTGTTACATCATTTAAGGCAATAGACCTGGTTTTGCTGAAAGACATTTACACATGTTCTCTTTTGAATGCTAGATATATAGTCCATCGTTTCCTTTGTCTCCAAGAGCAGGGGGAGAACACTTCTCAACACATTTCTCAATAACATAGGAGCAACTCTGTTATATGCTTCATAGATGAATAATATTTGTCGGGGTTTTGTTTTTTTTATTGCCAGATTTTTGTTGTTGTGGTTTGGTTTAGTTTAGCCCTAAGAACTGGAAAGTCTGTAGAGCCATATCAAATGGGAAATAGAATTTCTCTTTCATTTCAGGTTAAATTGAAAAATTATATATGTCCACTGCTGCTTACCAAGAGGTATTTTACAGAGAGGACAAAAGAGACATTCCTAAACCCAACAATTTGTGCTGAACACCACAAGCCATGTGCTCCAAGGCATTCCAGCTAAAGGCAATGGGATTGCTGTGAAGCAATTTAACTGGGTTGTGTATGTGGAGTTCGACCATCAGTCATACTCTAATAAGAATCCACTGGACCAGTTGGAATTGTTAATTTGTACAAAGGAAAACACCTAGCAGAATTGCAGGCCTCCCCCTTTATCCTTGCATCTCCCTCCCTCCCCTCAAAAAGCAAAAACAGCTTTCACTGCCAACCATGAAGCAATAGGTATTCCTGTCAGTCTTGAAGTGAGATGGACATGTATTATATTTAGGATTTTGGAGTATTATTTGGTGGATTGGTTTCTCTCCTGCCCCCTGCCTCCAATGCAATTCTTTGGACAAAACTAGGCTAAAAAGCTACGCCTTACGAAGCCTTTGGCTCAACACTGTTCATTCTGCAGCCTCTGGAAAGTGCAGCTAGCGAGTAACTCTCTGAAAGCTACAGGGGCTAAGGTGCCAACAAAGCACAATTAAAAATAAAAATAGTGTCTCAAACGTCTGAAAGTACCACAGAGTCAACAATGTGGTGCTTCAGTCCCCATCAGGGTTGAAAAACTTCCCCTGTTCTCTCTCTACCATTTTCTGTGGAAGGGCCAAAGTGGTGATGAGCCTGCAGGCCCCATGGAGTGGAGAAGAGGCCACTTTGGGATGGGCAGAGGCATGTTTGACACAGGGGGTGGGGGTGGAGAGCTCTGGAACTTGGCCTCTAATGGCAGGATGGTTTTGCCATGAATAATAGTGGAGTGGGGGGGGAGCATTGGCAAATCACCCCGCAGCTTGCTAAAGAAGCCAGAGTGGGTGCCTGAGGCTGGGAGACTTACGCAAACTAAGTATGGCCTTTTGGAGTGACATAAGGCTGTAATTTGTGCAGCTCCAGACACAGACTAGCCTATAGCAACATATCTCCCTCCCCCATTTTGAGACCATCAGATTTTAACAGAGCAAGTTAAATAAGTAATATACCACCATGACTGATGATTGCAACTGCCCGACCTGACGTGAAAAACGTATGGGTATATCTGTTACGTGTGTATATACATAACACACACACATATATCCTGCAGGTATTTCTTACAAGGAGTGGAAAACCCTTACTCATTTATTTCTCTCTCCATGTGTTTTAAAAGAAGATCAAATTAGCTAATGTCTGCTTGGAAGATTTAAAGGGGGGGCGTTATCACCAGGGGCAGGAATTTAAAGACCTTAAGGAAGAACAACAAAACAAGCCAAGGATTTCCATCTTAAAAACATTGGCTCTGAGGCCCAGCGCGAAACATTTCAAATGCTGATTTCTTTTGTGATTTAGTAGAAATCATTATGTTGAGATTCTTCTATAGGTGAAATCCTTGAGAATTTGAATTTAGAAAGAGAATCTGTTGGCATATAAATGCTAAATTGGTGAGAAAGAAATTGCCCTGGAGCTGGCAGTCAATCCCAAAGTGCTGATTCCCCAACTCTGTGTCAATACTTTCTCAGCCTTTAAACTTTCCGCTAAAATCTATTTAGCTTCCCTTCCCTGCTGTCTTCCACCAACATGCAACAGCAGTGACAACTGCCTCACACTTGTTTGTTTTTATATCACAGTTTTATAAAGAAACAGCAACCAGCCTCTGGAAGCAGAAGTCCTTCCAATCAAATCCCTACACTTTTCTCTCACACAGACACAGACATTCTCTCTCACAAAAGAGTCAGAAACGAATGAGGAACCCTACAATAAGTATAAAATCATCATCACTTTTTTTTAAAACAGTGTTTTAATTGAAAATAAAGCTAAAGCATGCTTTTTCCAACAGTGCAAATTTCCATCATTTTGATTTACTGCTTCCATCATCACAACATATTACACCAGCATGTCTTACCAAAGGCTCGACTCTAGAAGTCTGCCTGCTTCAACTCTGTCGAGGTTTAAGTGCAAATATAGACAATTGCCTCTGATTGTCACGTGCAGTAGAAAATGATCCTGCTACAAAGATAGGGTGGTTGGGAAAAGTCCTCTTTTTTTCCAGAGATGTAAAGAAAACAGTGACAAGTCCTGGTTTAAAAAGCCTGAGTTTTGGTGCCAAAGTAGCCACCAAGAGTATGGGGTTCTTCATTGATAATATCCCTTCCACTGGGGCCTCTGTTGCACTTAGCATGCTGAATGTGACTGCATTTCCTTCCGATTCCCTCCAATGGGAGTGTGAGAACCTAACATTTTTTCCTGACTTTGCAAATCTGGGAGGACCAGATTTTGAGAACATCCCCCCCACACACACACCTGCAAACCTTCCAATAGAAACAGAGCTCCAACCCAGTCCCACAACAAAACCTAATGATTGGAAGGCCCCCTCCTTGAGAGTAAAATTTACTTGGAGGCAAATCCCATTGAACGTGGGGTAGAGCAGCTTCCGAGCAAATGTACACTGGTTTGGCTGGGTTGAATACTGTAGCCGAGATAGGCAATCGTGGCCAACCTGAAGGGTTCAAGGTGAAACAAGAAGGCAAAGAGTGGCATGTCCTTTTTTAGTCTCTCTTTTTTTCGTCCTAAAAAAATGCCTGACCATCTAATTCCAACTCTCCCACTGGTGACCCGGAGACACACGCACACTCCCAACTGCAGAGTGCAACTGCTTTTGTGGAAAGGACAGGTGGGGAATTAAAACATAACAATGAACCCTCTGCAATAAAGTAGAAGGCATTCCCAGCAGAAGGATAGTGAATTCTCCCTGTGCAACCTCTCGCTGAAAACAAAACGAAACAAAAAAACCTTGTACAGAACTGAACATTTAGACTTCCTGAATTCGAAATCTAGTGCATTTACACGTTAATGGCTCATTCGAATTGTTATCATTCAACTTAAAAAAAACAACCCATAAACCAAACATTTATTTGTAGCAGTTGGAATTGAGGTACCAGGTGCATTACTAGCATTTTGAGACAGTAAAGTGTTCCAGCTTTAGCAGATTCCACTGAGGTGGTTTTTTTGTTTGTTGTGTGGTGTGTGTGTGTTTTAATAAACTTGGAAAACTTTCGCCTGAAGTAGTCTGTGGAATGTTAGACCTCTTTCGTCCTCCTCGTCGTCGTCCCCCCTCCCTTCCCCCCACGATGGGTTTTCATGGCAAAGAAAATAGTAATCCGGTTTTATTTTCGTCGTTCTCCAAAAATAGAATAAACCAGGATTCCCCCACACCATAAAAAAAAAAAATCAAAATCAAATCGGATGTGATGTGATGAGGGGCGGGACCAGCATCCAGCGTAAGATTCTCGAAGGTCAGGAAAAGAAGTAGTTGGGGTCCCCCCCCAAAAAGGAAAAAAGACCAACAACACAACAGCAACAACAACAACGACCATGAAGTAGGGTTCCCATTCAATCTCTCTCTCATGAATGAAATTTCCTGAATTTGTGGCTGGGTGGAAGAGGTATTGCTGAGCCGCCCAGCTGCCATTTCCAGACAGGATGGGCCTTGGGAGGCGGCTGCGCATCCCTGGCGGTGTTTAAGGTGTAGGCTGGCAGCAGATCCCCGTCGAGGCCCACCACCAAGGAGGGCGGGCAGGGAAAGTTGCCCATGAAGCTGAAGGGCCTCTTGACGGCCGAGGCGACGTGGCCGGCCGCCCTTTTGCGCCGGCTGAGAACTGTCAAGTCGTCCAGGGCGCCCTCGGGGGCGTCCAGGAGCTTCCCGGCGGGCAGGCGGGGGCTCCGGACGGATTTCAGATTTGGTTTGAGCGGCGCCGGGCTGGGCAGCAGGGCTCGCTTGCCCAACACCAAAGTCCGGTAGTTCTTCCTCACCCGGGCTCCAAATTTGTACTCCCCATCCTCGGGTTTGGCGGCGGCGGCGGCGGCGGCGGCGCCTAAAGTGCAGGAGGCGAGGGCCTGGCTCGACGGGGCGGGCTGGCCCGGGGGGCTCAGCGGAGGGCTGGGGGGCTCGTCAGTGCAGCAGGCGGGGTCTTCCTTGGCTGGCAGCAGAAGTTCCTGAGGCTGGTGGGTCGGGCTGGGTGGCGGAGACGGCGAGGGCCCGGGTTCGCCGTCCGCCTCCAGCTTGTGCTCGTCATCGCTGCCTTCACATTTGAGCGGGGGCTGGCTCTGTCCCTGAACGGGGAGGGCGCCATACTCGGCGTTGGCACTGCTGTCCTCGACTTTAATCTGGGCAATGGGCACAAGGGGCAGCGGCTCGGGGTATTCAGCAGCAGCAGCAGCAGCAGCAGCAGCAAGCACCTCGGGCTGGCTTTGGGAGGAGGAACAGCCCAGGCAGGGGGTCAATGGGCGATGGGGCTGGGGGGCTTCTGGGGGCACCCCAAGAGCAGCAGTAGGACTCTCTGCAGGAGCTGGAGAAGGAGGAGGAGGAGAGCGGGTGGGCCA
Organism: Podarcis pityusensis; assembly: GCF_964106645.2. NCBI lineage: Eukaryota > Metazoa > Chordata > Lepidosauria > Squamata > Lacertidae > Podarcis > Podarcis pityusensis. The sequence continues at coordinate 23,164,760 of NC_138037.1, read as the reverse complement.
GCCTCTCGCCGCGTCTCGAAGGAACCTTGGCTGTGGCAAAGCGTGGGGCGTCTTTGGGCTGAGTGAAGGGCACCCCCTGGCCAGGCAGGGGGCGGCTTTCAAGTCGGGAGCCTTCACGTCGGGCGAGGGAGAGGGACACCCGCCGCCCCTTCGGACCTGGCTCAGCTCCCCAAAGCAGTGGCAATCCACACCGGGCTCGGTTTTGGGGACCCAGCCGGCGGGGGTGATGCCCCAGTCCTCCTCGGGCGCCTCGGCTTTGATGCTCCGCGCGGGTCCAGGGAGGCTCTCGTCCCGTCCAGCCGAGGCGGGCGTTGGAGGCAAAAGACTGGCCGGAACCCCCGCCAGACCGGGCGGCTTGCAGAAGCTGGTGCGCCTGAAGCGGATGCTCTGCACGGATGCTTGGCTGGAGCCGGAGCTGGAGTCCGATTCGGAGCTGCTCTCTTCTTCTTCCTCCTCTTCCTCCTCCTCTTCCTCCTCCTCGTCTTCCTCCTCGTCGGAGCTCAGCTCGCTGGAATCCGAGGCGTAGCTGCCCTCCTCGTCCTCCGAAGACCCCGAATTGCTGCTGCTGGTCAAACTGGAGCAGAAATCGGAGTCGTTGGCCGCGTGGTCCGAATAGGAGCTGGAGTCGGAGTCACTGCTGTAGGAGGGCTCCGGGAAAGGCTGCTGGGGCGGCGCCGGCGCCAGGAAGCCGTTCAAGCCCGGCAGCCTCTCCAACGAGGCGGCTTTGGGGGGCTTGCCGGCGCGGGGCACCAGCAGCGGGAAGCGCCCCTCGGCGGCTTTCTTCCTCTTGGAGCGGCAACCCAGAGCCAGCGGGCCGCTCTCCGACGTGGCGGCGGCTGCGGCGGCAGCTGCTGCTGCGGCTGCGGCTGCTGCGGCGGCGGCGACGAGCTTGGGTTGGCTGGCAATGGCGGCCGAGGAGTGGTAGTAGTAGTGCGGGTGCTTGGAGCAGAGCAGGCTCCGAAAGCAAGGCGCCTCCGACGCCAGCGAGACGTAGCGCGGCGCCAGCGGCGCAGTTTCATAGTTTGGCGACCCTTTGCAAGGGGATCGCGCCAGTCCCGGCGCGCTGGGCGCAGGCGATTTGCTCCAAAAGTGAGGTAGATCGGAAGCCGGTAGGAAAGCGCCCGATGCCGCCGCCGCCGCCGCCGCCGCGCGCCACGCTTTCCGTCGGCGGCCGCTGCTGCCTCCGCCGCCGCCGCTGCTGGCCAGAGGCGCGGCGGCTCCATTCAAACCCAGCCAAAGTTTACCGCCTCCTTTCCAGAAGGCCGCGTAAGGGTCCGGCCCGGGGGCTTCTTGGAGGGCCGCGGCCCCCTTGCGCTTGGTCCTGAGCACCCTCTCGGTTTTGCACGACGTGTAGAGCGCCTCGACGTCCTCGCGGGAGATGAGGGTGCATTTGGCGGCGTGGAAGGCGATGGAGTTGATGGCTTTGAGCTTGCGCAGCTCCTGCAGGTCGCAGTGGTGCTTCTGCACGTTGAGGTGGTCCATGCGCTTGTGCACCGTCGTCCGAGGGATGTTCTTCAGCAGATCCGTGAAGACCTGCGACAGCGCGAACATCTGCTTGCCCCGGATCACCAGGTAACCCAGGCGCACGCCGTCCACCTCCTCGAAGCCCGACTTCAGGTGGTCTCCCATGGCGCGCGCCTCAGAGCAGTCCCGGCATCCGGGCAGCGGGAGGGAGCATAAAAAGGGGGCGCCGGAGGGGCCCCCCCAACCCCCACACATGCACGCCGCACCCCGGAGTTGGAACCAGCAGCCTTCGGCGGCGGGAGGAAAAGGTGTGCAGCCGGCGGGGGCGGATGGAGGGGGTGGGGTGGGTGGCAAGGAAGGAGAGGAGATCCACGCGAGAAAAGGCTATTTTTTATATATATATAAAAAAAATCCTCAGCCAGGTGCTGGAGCGGGGTCTCAAGGCATCCTGCTGGAGGGAAAAGAACAAAGCCTGTTATACCCGATCAAACTTTAGGCGGGGGGCGGGGGGGGAGATGTTGGAATCAGGAGAGAGAGAGAAAGAAAGAGAAAGAAAGAAAGAAAGAGGGACTGAGCGCTATAGGGAGGGGATTTTTAAAAAATCCAGGTCCTGGAAAGCTGCCTTAGGGGATTGGGCGGGAGCGATTGGCTCGCTTGCCCCCGGTGTTTCTCGACGGCACTGAGGCAGGCTGGCTACCTGTGCCCTTTGGCTGGCGGCTTCCCCGCACTGCCCAGCCAGGATAAAGGAATGTGAGCCAAAGGGGGCTGTGCGGAGACGAGCCGAGCCACGCAGCCGCTCTTCCCGCCGCTGCTTTCGCTCCAAATCAAATGACAGAGGGAAGTGAGCTGGTCCGGAGACACCTTCATCAATTAATTCCCCTCAAGCCAGCGCTGATTGGACACTCCTGACAGGTGATGCAATAAAAATTGATATTCCACCCCCTTCGCAGCTCCCCCCCTCCAAATCTCTGGCTAATTAGCATACTCTTAGGCTCCTACCTCCCCTCCCAAAGTAAATAATACTGTTAGTATATAAATCTTTCTATTAAACAATCCGGAGCTCCCAGCCAGCCCACAGCTCGCTCTCGGCGGCGCTGGCGACTGAAGGACCGGGTTTGGAAGCCCTCGGTGACACGGGTTTTGTTTTATTATTTGAAACAAATATAAGAAATAAATGGAATTTGGAAACCTTCTTGGGGTTATTTAGTGGGGATAAAGTGCGGGGGTGGGGAGGACAGAAAGCTGTTTCCCTCACGATACGAATTTTGTGGGTGTAAAGATTGGAAGGGGGAGCTTTTAAGTAACCATTTTAAAGGGGCGCTTATTCTGCAATGCGTGTCAAAAGGAGGGTTCCTCAACTGGTATTCCCCTTCCTTTGGCTTGCAAGCATAGTTAAACAAAACAAAAACAACAAAAAAACCCCTGGGGTTTGTCTGACGTTATTTTGTATATTTCTGTGAACGACTCGGAAAACGAGAATACTCACGTTCGCTAGCTTAAGTCCCTTCTTTTCCTCTTCCTCCTGGTCTTTCTCTCTCTCTCACTCTTTCCGATAGCTTAAGTTGGTGCTACTGGGGGTGGGTGGGAATTATTTAGGGCTGCGTGGTTATCCTGAGCTCCAGCCCCGCAATACTGTAACACTTTTCTCTGAAATTCTGCCTGTAATATTGGGGGTGGGGGAGGGGGAGAGGAGGGGGAGAGGAGGAGGTTGGAAGAGAGAGGGGGAAGAGAGAGAGAGATCGGGACGCGGGCTCACGTCAGACCCATAACAAAGCCGAGATAAGCCAGCAGCAAGGTCTCTACTTTTCCACAGTTCCCCCGTGCTAGCTCCCAAGGTGGAGGGAGTCCCCCCTCCGGTCCGCGCGTCCACGCCAGGATCGCCTGCGTGTTGATTGCTTCCAGCAGGGGGAAAAAGATGGCAACAGAGCCGAGAGGAAAGCTTGGAGGAGGAGGAGGAGGAGGAGGGAGGAGGAGGGGGAAGATTGCAATGGGTCACAGGGATGCTTCTGACTTCCAGGGTGCCGCCCTCGCTAGAACTTCCCTGGAGGCTGAGGGTTCTTCCCCCCTACCTGCGGTCCAGGCGATGAGACTGCCCCCCCTCCCCGCCGCTGGAATAGTAAATTCACTGAAGGTGTCTGGGTGTAAGGGGTTTCCTATTCACACGTTCCGTGTCTGAATGTGGGTGCGGGAAAGAGTCTTGCCCCTCCCCCCCGCACACTTCCATCGTTCTATAGAAAAGGCTCTCCCTCTCCCCCCCACCTAACAATTCCAACTTTCACCTTTCCCAAGTGGCGGCCGAATATTTTCGGCTCCGTGGACAAAAGAGGGATGGGAAATAAGGCCCAGCCCACGAAAAACTTATACTGTCTTATTTGGGGGGGGGGGTGTTTGAGTGTATTATTCCCCCCTCCAAGCCCTTCCGTCTTTCAGATCTATCCCAACCCAACGGCAAAATGACCAGCAGCCCGGCCCTATTCCCCGCATCTAAGCGGCTGAAGCCCCAGTCGAGCCGGAGTCGAATCGGCGTCGATCCAAATCCTGCTAGTCCGCGGGGTTGCGGTGGATCGCAGTCGCTAATCGATTCACGCCGAATTCCGGCCAGAAGCACAAAGTGGCTGTGTCTTTGCAGAGAGGAGCTCGCGGCCAGAGCCAAAATGAAATGCATCCCTGTGCTCCAGGAAAACCACTGGGATTCCTCGGACGAAGAAACAGGGTGTGTGTGTGGGTGTGGGTGTGTTGGGGGGGGGGCGGAAGGTAAGAAGAAGATGGCCTGTCTTCGAAGGCCATGTGCCCCACTGATATAGATTCCCATAGTCCTATGCCCCATAATATCAGCGGCTGCAGAATGATTACGCCGGAACTGGGAAAACAAATAAGCAAGTCTACCAACAGAGCTCAGCAGTCCCGTCCAGTCCCCACAAAAAAAACCTCATCCTGCCTCCCCCCCCAATCTCCTGCTCTTGCTTTTTTTTTGGTTGGTATTCATTTTCACGGTCGTTGTGCATGACTAGGTAAAATTCAGCAGGCGATTTCTCTCTCTTCCAACCGCCCCCCTCCCAGCTCCCAGTGTGAGGACCGAAGGGCCAAGGGGTGCTGGCGAGCGCCCGGAAATTAAGAAAGTCCGTGGCCTCGCCTCTCAACTCAGGCTGGGCTTGACCAAGCCGTGGAGCTCGGCTGCTGCTCGCCAGACAGAAGGCGACACAACATGCACGGAGTGACTTCTTCTCTCCGAGCTTCAAGGCCCGGTTCCCTCTTGAAGCAAGAAACTGTTGAGAGAGAGAGAGAGAGAGAGAGAGAGAGAGAAAGAAAGAAAGAAAGAATTTATACACACACCCTTGTCTCAAGGAATATCATTCCTATATATGTGTGGGTGTGATTATATATAATGTTCTATATTATAGCTCTCCCTTGAGACAAGAGCGAAAAGGAGAGCTTGGTCCAGGGTCTCGTGATAGTACAGCCCTTCCAACGCAATCGAAAGGCGGTGGCGAACAATGAATGGAAGGCTCCTCGCAGCCCAGTTGAGCTCCGCATCTGGCTGCCTTCGCCTGTGCGCGTTCCTCTTCCCCCTCGCGCAGGAGACATCGCCTCTCATTCTGGAGCTGCAAAGCAAAGTTTGGAGGGAAAACAGCTGCCTGGCTGTTTTATTTTGTGTGGGGTGTGGGGGTGTGGCTGTGGGTGTAGAATGAAGCGGCGAAGAGGGAAATAAAGCGGTATCAGCTTTTGCAGGGTTAAGCAATGGGGACCTTTCAGACCCTTCTGTTCTCGGTCTCCTATTCCCCAGGATGGCAGCCGTCGTCTCGTGCCCCCCACTCCCGGCACACACACACAGCCCCACACAACGCTGCTCCTCCCCCTCCTCCCCCTAATTTGATGCTGAAGGTGATGGCATCCCTGACAGGCCGATCCACAAAGTAAATGAAGCCCGAGGTATTGGCTTTAAAGTTCCGGCGGATGCCTCGCTGTTTGTCTATTTCGCAAAGTTGAGTTCTAAAGTCGTGGCTCGGTTACTTTTAGGTTCCAAATCGGCACAGGCTATACAACCAAGTCATCCGCCTTGCAAAGGGTGGCGTACTCCGGAGTAAAGAGGTTGTGGGGATCTCAGCCACACAACAAGCGCATCCAGGCTCAGAGACAGGGCCACATCCATTCTGCCTCGCAAACTCTCTCTCTCTTTCTCTCTCTCTCTCTCTCTCACACACACACACACACGACTACAGTCGTCTGCTTCTTTGGCTTCTTCAGGCTGGGTCCCCAGTTTTTGTTTGCTTTAAACATCGACGTTAAAAGCAACAAAATCGGGTGTGTGTGCGCTTTAAATAGCTGCTTTTCTTTAGCAAATCGACATTTCTACCAAGGTACAACGTTAACTCTCTATTTGAAAAAAAAATCGTGGTAACAACTGTGCGTGTGTGTAGGACTAGATCAGTTAATAAACAAATAAACACACACACCAAGACAGAGATCTTAAGGAAATATTCAATACACATGGGAAAGGCACATTGGAGTCGAGTTGAAACTCCCCCACCAGATTCCCTCCCGCAGCCTTTTGTTCCTTGAAACTTCTCCATCTTGAGTTTGCGGGGGGGGGGGAGGGGAGGAACCTGCCAGTTTTCTTGTGGTCATCAAAACACACCGCTGCATATCGGGGATCTTCCTTACGCACTTCGGGAGTCGATCCTCATTTCCACAACCCCTCGCGGACCGAGGACCCTCTCTGGAAGCAAAAGGAAGGCCGAGGAGGTTTTTCCAGTGGATTCGCAGGCAGGCATACCGAAGCTAGCAACAGTTTTGCAGCTTCAGATTATTAACGTGAGAACGCTCCCTCCAAAACACACAGCCACACACGCTGGGGGAGCGGATAGATATTGGGGTGTTGTCGGCGGTGTTCAAAATTAGGCGAGACTTTACTGATTTCCCTGAGTGAACAACAGACGCCGGCAGCGTTCATAGAGGAAAATCAAAGGCAGTACAATTTCTCGGCCCTGCCACTGAGTCCGCCTCTCCAGTCCAGCTACGGGGGATTCCTTGAATTCAAATGCAATTTTAAGCACGCTTTCGGGGCGGGATGGGGGGGGGGCCCTAATTAAACGGAGTAGAACTTCCTTCCAAGTAAACGTGCTTTGGCTTGGACTAGTAGGCTGCAACCCTAAAACGCTTAGTTGGAAGCAAGTTGCTCTGCAACCCGCGGGACTTATTTTTCCAAATGCCAGGAAGATCTCTGTATGTTTGCAGATCCTGCCGAAGGATTTAGGAATAAATCTCTGCACAGCGAAAAAGAGTGAGGTTCACTGCATTGTGAATCTGTTTTGTTTTGTTTTGTAGGGTGGGGAGGGTGTGTGTTTTACCTGAGGCTGAAATGTGGCCTTCTTTTTCTTTCTGGCGAAACAGATAAGGCTGCCGGTGGATCCATATACCAGTTAGACGAGGAAATACTTGGATTTTAGGTCGTCTTGCAGCCTGGAAAACCTTTAAGTGAAAGTCTTCGAATTTAAGCTGATTTAGTGACACTGATTTCAGGCATCAGTCCCGGTAGTTATGAATGGGACGCGGTGGAATTAATGGAATCAATAATTCGAAAATCAATTAGATTGAATCGGGTTCAGCCTTTGGACAACAATTCAACTGGGTTGTGGATAGCGAGAACGCTCATGAGGCATTTTCCTCTTCTCACCTCCGAGAGAGAGAGAGAGAGAGAGATTATCAATCAAATGTGCTCCTTTTCCCATGGAGTAGCCCCAGTCTGTAATGTATACCCTACCTTAGATAGGATTTCTTTACCTTAGATGATATTTCAGTCTGAAGCACTCTTGGCGAACGACAAACCTAATTAGAAAATAAGGAGGAAAAATAATATTCCTCACCCAATGCTGTAAACCTATTCCCATTGATCTCAGATTGCATAGTTGTTGTTTTTACTCTGTGGTATTAAAAATATATAGAAGCTCCCTTGTATCGCTGCTTTTTTGGGGAAAGGGGGGTTTACTGGGAGATGAGTGTGTCTGCGTTTGAGAGAGGGGGGTATATATTTGAAAACGCCCTCTGAGGTTGTGCTTTGATATATTTTCATTGTATTATCATGACTATGTTTAAACAGCCCTGCAATCCAGGCTGACCTCTTATTTCTGGGGCAAGTCACTCAGAGCACCATTTACAGCCCTTTAAATGTTTACTTGTGAAATGCAACAGCACTTTAAGCTTCTATTTTCACTAGGTCCTCGAATTCTCCGTATCCTGGTGCATTTTCACACTACAACAGCCACCTCCAGACTATCTTATTCTTGGTTATAACCCTTTTCCGATTGGCACAGCTTATTATTCGTGGGTTATTCTGCATATAATTATTATAATCATTATTATTTTATTTCAGAGGTAAAAATATATCATTTCCCAGCCTAAATTAGATTTTCAGAGTTGGTGCATTGCCTGTAGTCCCCCCTATAATATATCCAGGGCGGATTGGGGGAGGGGAAGAAACAGTTGGGGAATATGGCAAAGGGACCAAAACCTGTCAAAAGGGTCATTCAGCTCCCCATATCATTCAGCCAAACGTAAGTGCAGACTTTAAAAAAACCCTCCACATACACTTATTTTAAAAAGGACAAGCATAGACACCTTTTGACACATTACAGCAATACCCAGTATAGTTAAAGGCTTTGCGTGGTGTGGGGGACACTCCAAGACCCATAGCTAAGTTCCTGCAACACATCACACTGTGAGTTATTTCTCTGTAAACAGAGCAACAATTTATAGTGCTGTTGAGGACTGCTTTGTTTTCTCACATGGACATATCTTCTTGCTTTGCAAATATCAAGAAAAGAGGTTTTCTTCTCTTTCATCGTCAAATTTTCCCCTAGAAACTTCGCTCATCCTTGTTGTTTTTAAACCTCACTTTTAAAGAAGAGGTTTTTTGGGACACAAACTGCCTGCCATGTTGCCTACTGACCCATAATCAAAATGCAGTGACCTCCTACCCTTTTTTTGCCCCTTGACCCATCCCGAATTCAATGCAGCCTTTATAAATTTGCAAATCCTTGGACGTAAAGGGGGATTTGGGGAGGCTTTGTTCTGCGAGGATCCTAAAAGTGTGCATTTTTAATTAGACACAAAGGTGCAGTAAACAAAGACTCAGGGACACGCTGGTGTTTCTGACGTACAGGTGGGCAGAACCCCCCCCACACGCCTGGACTCGATTGCAAAAGATATATTGCCCACCCCAAACGCCCCCCTCCAAATTGCCGCCAAAAATAACGCACCAAAAATTGAAGCAAGCAGCAAAAGGCAATTACAAACGCACACGAGATCCAAAGGGTTAGGGATTGCACCAAATTAGCAATGTGGTACAAATCACTTTCAAGACGTAAGGAATGGCCAGGCCAGAGTCTTCCAGCGTTCCTCATCTCTAAGGACTGTGGGGATCCTGATGACCCGGGGAGGGGGAGAGAGCGAGAGGGAGGGAGAGGGACGGAGAGAGATTTGATCTGAAGCTACAGGCACATTCCCTTATCTCCCTAGCTATCAGCCAGTTTAAAGGACACCATAATTACGATTGCGATAAAAGCAAGACAATGCCTGCCTATTTGGGCTGAATAAATAAGGAATGTTTACAACTGTAGAATGTTTCAGTGGCAATTAAAGGCTGGCAAAGAAAACCTCTCCTTCTGCCCTCAACCTTATTTACTCGGTTTTGCTTTTATTGCAATCTTTTCATTCCTTTTCTATGCAGCAGATCACCTTTTTAGAAGGGTGGTAAAGAGGAAATGGGGAGCGTTACATGAGGGACAGAAAAGACACCAGAGACGCCTGCTCCATATTTGTTGTTATTTTTCTTCATTTCTCCAGTTGCACACACAGAGCGAAACTTTCAGGTCTAGCCATAAAAGAGCCGGGACATCCAGCGCGGTGTTACAATATGGCGCTGAGGGGGCTATGCTCATTTCCACCCAGAACCAAAACCCAAAGATGTTTGAGGGGCTCCAGAAGGTGTTGGTGGACAATCAGAGCCTTATTTCCTCTCATGCCCGGAAACCGAGGGAAGCCGAAAATCCATCTCATTTGCTAAGACACAAGGATCTATTCAACTATCCATTGTATCAGCAAACCTCATCATAATCAGATTAAATGCAGGTTTGGACACTAATACCTGCGAGGCTGAGCATTAAACATCGCCTGGAGTATGCAGAAATCAGTGAATGGGCTTCCTTTTGCTCGCTTGATCATCGCGTTACCAAAATAGTAACACCAACAGCATTTCCTCTTAAAAACAAAACAAAAAACTGTTCCTCCTCCTCCTCCGACACATTTTCTCCCAGCTACAACCATAACCTAAACTTTCCAACCTCGTTTTCTACCGCCGGCTCATTTGTTTTTATTTCGAGATTCAAAACTTTTGCCACATGGGGTGAGAACAAGAAGGGTAGTGGGTTTCAAATGCAGGCAGGGATCGGCTTTTAACACATTCGCTCTTAAGGAATTAATAAAGTGCAAACTTTTTCTTTCTTTCACGTTAAACTCTCACCGGGGAAGGTTTCCTTATTTAAAGCTAAGGGAGGGGGGCAAACATGTGCGTATGTGCGTGTAGTGGCGGCGGCGGGGGGCATCCTAGTGTATATTTGCAGCTCTCTGGCTAGTTCCAGGCCCCCTTTCCTTTTGAAAGTTTTAGACCTTCAATACCCTCGGATTCTACTGGCAGACTTAGGATGGCCTTGGAGGGTCCTAAACGTGACCATTCACTGAGGCGGGGGGCTACAGCTTGCAACAACGTGCTCGGCAACTTAATCTTGCCCCAAAATGGGAAGAGCGCGCAAAAGAACGGAATACAAACTCTCTCTACATCTCTAGTCCCTTTCTAAGGTGGATTGTGTATTTTGCAGCCGATGGGAACGTCTGGATTTCGCAGCAAAAAGGAGAGAAGGTAAGTGTTTTATCCTTGTAGCCGCCAGTTCGTGGAGAAACAATGCCAGAACAAAGGGGACCACTTCTCCCTATGAAGCGTTTTGCATTTTCTTCCTCCATTTCTCATCGAGGAGACACTGGGGAGGGGGAAGGGAGAGGCGACTCGCACAACTTTTTCGCTTTTAGGTAAGAAAGGCTGGAGCGAGCGGGGTGTTTGAGAAACTAGCCACCGGCGCGCGGATTTAAATACTACTCAAAAGAGAAAGGGAGAAGGATCCCAGCAGCAGCAGCCGCCACCTCCCTCGCACCGCCTGCAGCAAACGGGTCCGCCGCCAATTCAGCGGCGCTGAAACTGGAGAAACGGCTCGCGCCGTCTCGGCCGCGAAAAGAAAAAAAAACCCAAACACCACCTAAACCCTCCCTTCCGAAGGCGAGCCGGCGCCTCCAGCTCGGCGCGGAAAAAAACGGCTACGAGCCGCGCGAAGAAGAACGGGGCTGCGTTTTAAAACGCAAAATCTCGCCGCCGCCGCCGCCTTCGGAAAAGCGGCCCAGGAAGGAAACGTAGGGAATATATCAGGGTCTCCCCGCCCCCCGATCGCGGGGAGCAAAGGAGAAAAAGGGCCCGGCGAGGTTCGTGCGTGCGCGGGCTGAGGAAGGCCTTCACGAACAGCTCTCCTGTTTGGGGTTTTGTGGGGCAAGGGGGAAGCGGGAACTGGAGGCTGCAAGGTCCTTTGCAGCCGAGAAAGCGCTTCTTGCCTCGGCGGGAGCAGGGAGAACCCGGGGCCTGTTGTGGCCCAAGCTAGGAGGTGGAGGCGGCATTGCCTAAGTTGTCCCCGCGTAGCAGCAGCAGCAGCAGCAGCAGCAGCAGCGGATCCCCCCCCCCCCGTCCAATGTTTATAGCTCTCCCCTTCGGCTGCATTGTCCAGGAGCAGCGAGGGGAGGAGACTGGAGAGAAGGGGCCCAACGTCTCCTTACGCCAATGTAAGGCGTCGCTGCCTCCTTCCCCCCAGAGAAGAAGAGTGGCGGGCAGGCAGGAGGCAGGCAGGCAAGCGCAGTTTAGCATGAGGAACCCGCCGCCGCAGCAGCAGCTTCCCTTTCCCCCTCTCGCCTGGGCTCTTTCCATTCATTTACCCGGGCGCAGGGGGCGGGGCCTGCGGGCCGGTGACCTTTCACCTCCTGCCTTCTCCTCCTCCCCCTCGGCGTTTCCTTTTGCCGCTCGGCCATTTGCTTACCCAGAAGCCAGCGCGCCGGGCGCGCTCGTGCCGAGCTCGAGTCTCTCGTAATCGCCCCTCTCAACCCCGCCCACTCCGCTTCTCTCTCCTCTCCCCTCCCGGGCGCGCGGCTTCCAATCTCAGGCCGGCAGGCAGCTCCTGGCGGAGGCCGCTGCTGCAGCTCCACGTGTGGACGCTAGGGGCAGCCGCTTCCAAGGGAGGGTGCTATTAGCTGCCCGCGGGAGACTTTCTATGGATAATAATAATAATAATAATAATAATAATGGTTCGATAACGCCCTTTATAAAACAGTTCCAAACACTAATTTTACGGTCCCACTGACACTGGTGCAGATTACTTTCAAGTCACGTATTCAACATCCGGTATCACTGTCCACGTTATTATAGGTAATTATTAATTATAATTTCCGACAGCAGTAATTAATTGCATTTATTGAACACAGCTAACGCTTGTCATAAATCAGGATTATTTACAACGATGACGGTAATGCGGCTGAAGAGAAAAAAAGAAGAAGAAAAGTTCCTGAAAGTTTAGGCAGGGCGATTAAAAACTGGGAGAAAAGGAGGGGGAGATGGTAAAAGAATTCCCCTTCCATAAGGCAAAGAGCTAGACTTCAAAGCCCCCACATCCCGCCCCCAATATGGGGGAAATGTAGTTGAAGGGAATATTAGGGAACTATTTCGAGGATGAAGAGTCACTGCAGTTCCTACTCAGCATCTCCTGCCCCAAGTCATCATCTCCCCTCCCCCTTCCCCCAAAAGCAAAAGGGCTGGCTTTGAAGAAAAAGGTTTGTTTCTGCTTTTCTTCCTGACCATGTGAGTGAGGCGGGGTTGGGTCGGTGGGACTGGAAAGCAGCAAAACAGGTCACTGGGTGACTTGCTTCTTCATCCTTCAGCTTTTAGCGTCTCTCTCTCTCTGCCCTAAAAAAATGACACTCCTGGGTTTCCTTAAAAAGAATATTTTAAGAGGGAAAAGAGGGAGGGGGGACTCGAGATCGAGGACTGTTTTAATGGTCTCCGTCTAAAGCATGAGGGGACTACCATCAAATGGCACAGCGTTTCACTCTTAAGAATATCTGAATAGATCAAATCCCGCTCGCCCCTCCTTGGAAGGCTGGAAAGAAACAAGTACTTTTAACGAAGAGCTTTAGAACTTAAGCTAAAGCTGCAGCCGAGAGGGAAGTGTTTTTCTCGGCCTTGCTTGCGGATCTGCAGAGCTTGCAGCGTGGCCCAGAACCGGTAGCGTTCAGATGCACGTGCAGCAGACAGCCCCGGCCATCTGCAATATCTTCAGATCGCTGCCTGCTTTTTTTTGTTGTTGAAGCCTTCCCAACCTGCGAGATCACTGCGAGAACAAAGTGCAGGCTAGGAGCAGGCGTGGGCCGAGCTTCCGGAGGGCTCTGAGACGGAGGAGGGGGAGGGAAGAGGTGCTTCTGGGGACAGCCTCCCAAATCGCAGCTTTCCCCAAAAGCAGCAAGACGTAGAAAGTGGCGACCCAAACGGTGACCTACTGCATACGAGCGGAAGGTTGTAGGGAGGACAGGAATCCATCCGAACAGCGAGGCGGGATTGTACTGCATATTAAAGAAGAGATTTTACGAGGCTGGTTTTCGTTTGAAAGCATGGCCGTGTTAGGCAAATGAGTGTCAAGGCATTGCACACGGCTTTCTTGGGAGATTCTTGCTGGCGACATAATCGATACAAACAAATCATGTAGAAGGGAACAAAAAGATTCTCTCCCCGCGCCACCCTTAAATGGTAATAAGACTGACGCTCCATGAATTGTCAAATCCCGCTAAAGGTTTTGAGAGAGACGCTTGTCCACCGGGCGGAAGGGGGATTTGGAGCTGCTTGTTGCCTGTTGAATATGACGGACAAGTGTTTTCTATCCCAGGCAAAATGTGCCTATTCGCCAAATACTCGATTGGAACAGGTTTTGGCATCGGGCTGTTAAAAGGGTCTTGTCAGGTCTTGAGTAAAATAAATATTTTTAAAAATAAAATTCTGACACTGTTAACATGGTTGTCAAAATGTGGAAAAACAAGATACAATGGTATTTTAATTATTTAAGTGGATTTAAACCTCTTTCCCTCACTCTCTCTTTTACACACAGCATCCCAGTTAGGCACCTGATAATTTCGATCCAGATACCAATTAATGCCAAGTATTTTGATTAAATTGATTAATCCTCTTATGCTACATGCGTTATTTAGAAGTGAGTTCCATGACATGACTTGCATTTCTTAAGTTTACTATTTGAGATGTTAAATTGCCATCCATAATCAATTTATTCTGGATCAATCTCTTTGGATTATTCTGGAATAAACAGACTGTTGAGTGTGCTTCTGGGGTTGCAATCCTGACACTTGTTTAGAAGGCAAGCACAACAGAAGCAGTGACCTATTGCCAGTTAAATGTGTTTTAGAAACCAGTAGCTGATGTTGTGTGATCGGCTGCAATTGTATGCAGGTTTTCTTGAGAGTAAGTCCCACAAACTTAGTCGGCTTTACTTGCAAGTGAACATGAAAGAACCCAATTTTAACTGGGCTGTAAATTGAGTTGCCAGTTAAGTGCCTATAATTTCCCCTAATTAGCATATCTGGATTTCTGTATCCCATGGTTGGGCCATGCTTACAATGAGCAGTGGATTGGTTACAAATAGATTTTAGTTGTCGGAATATAAACCAGCTCATTTAAAAAGAAAATAAGGGAAACGTATTTTATTTGTAACAAAAACACACCAATCAGCAGCAGATTGAAAAGAGACACTTCCTCATAGTGCAATAATTAAAAAATACTCTTTTTTATTAAAAAAAGTGGGAAGTAGTTTTATGTCTATGTGAGACAATATCAAAGCAGGAAAAGGTTTTCTTTACAATAAAATAATTACAAAGCATCCTCCCGCACTCCAAAATATAGCAAATAAACTATAAGAAAGCCAAAATGTAACACAATTCCTCTCATGGTTAAATTATAGGTAAGGAAGTTGAAGGAAAGATGCATTTTGTTTATTTTAAAGGGCCTGTCTAGGTGGCTCTTAGTTGTATTAGTTTGATTTGTTAAAAACAAGAGGAATGCTTTTTGTTTTCTTTAGAGGTTAGCATCTTGTGAATCTGCTGTCTTGTGGTAAAACTATTGAGAATTGTAGAAAGATTCTCAGCGAACAAAGAAGGCAGCGTTAGCAGGGCAATAGGAGCGTGACAGTTTGAGCCAAGGTGGCAAAGAGTTCAAGTCATGAAGACGTTAAACCGAAGCTCTTGGATTGAAGCCAGTTTTGCAAAGAGAATCGGCTTAATTCCCTTTCATTGGGACTTCCTTCCGAGTAAGCGCATATATGAGAGTACAGTAGAGCTCCATTTATTGGTTGTGGATCCAAGCTTTCCTAAGAGTAGTTTTACCAGGGTTGGAAGAAATTGAGAAAGGTCTGTGGTCAGCAGCACTTGTCCTGTTTTGATTGATGATCTATCCCACCCCACCCCCTCTTTTTCTCCTGCAACCAACCGCTGCAAAGGCTGCTTAAAAGAAGAAGTTTGCCTTTTTGGTTAGGGCACAGAAGCCCTCCCCAGAAAAAGCAGCATGTGCTGCTGCATTGGAGGGGAGCGCAGAGCCCCCGCTTTTCCTCTAGGCAGCGCTGCAGCTGCGAAGAAGGACGAGTGAGCAGGACAGGGGCCAGCTGGCAAGGCAGTGGCAGCAAAAGGGTTTTTTGCACGGCGCCTTTGCAAGGTCGTCCTGATTGGAACCCGGGACCCTCGTGTAAGGGAAGAGGGGAGAGGAGCTTGGCGGGCAGCCAAACCCAATAACCCCCACCCTCTCCCCTTCCTCAAAGCCCTTTTTGCGTTGATGAAAGAGGTTGAGGGCGAGCAGGTGAAATAATGAATTTGTGGGTGTCGCTTACAAAACGAGAGTCAATTGAGAGGCCTGCTTGTGCAAGGACTAAGCCTGGCTGGCAGGAGGGCTCAGAGAAGGAGCTGCTCCTCCTGAGGGAAGCAGCAGCCCAGCCAGGCTCGCAGCCGGGCCTACTAACTACAGGCCGGCCGGCCTGCCTGCCTGCCTGTAGCCACAGGAGCAGAAGGGGCTGGGCCCCACGAAAGAAGCCGCGAGGGACGCCGAGAGAGCGCAGGGGGAGCTGGGAGGCCGCCTGACGAGATCTGGGGGGCGGAGGGGGGGGGGAAGGAAAGGGGCTGCCGGCGACGGGAGGGGAAGCTGGGAAAGGCGGTAGCAGCTGCCGCCGGGGAGCTGAGGCCTCATTCAGGCAGGAAGTGCAGTTGGAGGGAAGGTGCTCGGTTGCAGCAGGCGGGCCGGGGCAGCGGCGAGCGGGGTAGGCCGGCCTCCGTGAGGGGAGAGGAAGGGGAGCCGCAGCTCCTTTCCCCCCATTGCTCGTAGGGAAGCTGCCGCCGCCGCCGCCGCCGCTGCCCTTCTTCGCGCGAAGGCTCCCCTTGTTTTCTCGCCGCAGCTGTGAAGGAAAAAGGGACGAGCTTCTGCTTGAGCAGCTTTTTTGGGTTGAGCCTCCCCAAGCACTATTTTATTTTCTTGTTGGGGTGTGTGTGGAAGGAGTGCGGTTCGAGTTTGTAATGCTCTTTCCTCCCGGTTTCCAGCAGCAGTTTTATCTGGTCCATAAGTAGAGAGGACTTTTTTCTCTTATTCTTCCTTGTGCTGCTGTTTTATTCACTGGGCTTTATAGCTCACCGAAGGTAAAAGACCCCACCAGGGAGAAAAAGCTCGCTTGATACAAAGGGAAACATCTGTTCAGCGGTGAATTTTTAGAACAGGACTTTTCGAGAGGGAAGGGGAGGGGGGAAAGGGGCAGGAAACAACTCGAGGAGGAAAAACACTAAATGCTGAAATAATTAGATTTTACGAAGAGGGAGCTAAAGGGAGAGTGGGTTCGGAAAAGAGCGGGTTCTTTTTTAAAAAAAAAATTGTTGCCGAAGTTGGAAAAACCGTGTCTTGTTCCTTTCAGAGGCTGGCAAAAATAAAAGTTCTTAAAACGAAAGGCCTGTTCCTTCTGAAGTGTTTCTCTTTAAAAAGTAAAAACAAAAATAAAATGCATTTGTCCTTAAAAACAATTCAATTAATTTGAGTTGATTTTGGTCATTTTAATTACTTGAAGGAAAATAAACTGCTTAACCTTGTCTTTAAAAAAAAATCCAACAAGTGTCTATAATACATTGTTTTTAAATGTTGCGCCTGGGGTACTGTTTACTCGACCAGTCTTGTTAGATGGGGGGAGGTAAGCGTGTCTACATTCTTTGTATAGACTTGAAACTATTTTTCTGGTAAAATAGCTTCTTAGCAATACAGTAGCATTGTTTCATGCAACTTGAGGGAATTTTAAAAGGCGGATTAGAATAATTTCTAAATATTGTATTTCCATGTTCTCTGGGGGGAAATGGAATTTATTGAAGTTCTGAACTTCAGTAAAGCACTCAACAGGGCTGTATTTCTGGACACCATGGAGCAGAAAACTGTTGGTAGCTTTCCTGGAGACAGGGTTGAAATACGTTTGTGTTTATTCCTTTTCTTTGTAAAACTTGCTGTCTTTGGAGCCTTTAGATAGTAAATGCCAATGCAGAAGAATAAGGCAAATCTCACTTTGAAAATAATTTCAGAGTTTAAAATTCTCATATTTTGAGACATCACCATAGTTAAAAATATATTGGCGGTTGTAATCTTTAATGATCACGGATCCTTAGTAACAAATAATTAGAATAATATTGAAATATATATATATATGTGAGAAGGCCTTCAGATGCACACATAATTTATATAAGGCAATACGTATACAGGGATTTTAAAATCAAATCTGTATTACAGAAGAAAAAATACAGCTGAAGGAACAGGATAAATAGCATGTCTGGTTTTTCCTCAGTGTTCCATACTACTTTTCTTGTTTCCGAAATAGAAACATTTCTCCCATCTTCTTTCTTGCCAAATGGGTAATTTTTAAAAAAAAAAATGAGAGTAGCACGATGTAAAAAAATCACATTCCAACTCTGAAGTGCCACAGTGAGACTGACAAAAAGTGATCCGAGGCTTGTGCCCTTAATTCGCTCGGAATGTTAAGCTTCCCAAGATACTCCCCGCCTATGCGGTCATGTTAGCTTTTCTCTGTGTTTAGTAGGTGGTTTTTAATGGTTTAAAATTAGTACGTGGATCGTCTGTGCCCTTACGTTTGTAATATCAATATTAAAAAAAAAGTGTGTCCTGTAACAGGAAACGTCACACATTGTTAGATTTTTTTTTAATGGTTGCATTTGGCTACTCCATTCATAGACACAATACAATTAATTAGCATATTCTTGGGTGTGTTTTTGAGATTGGGAGGTAGTAGCCCCCATTTGAGGAGAAAACTCTTTAAATAAAAAAAGTAACATGATTCTGCCCAAACCAGACACATAATTGATATTGACTGGAGATCTGCTTCATGTATACCAAGTTGCTTTTATATTTAACAAAACTGCTTTCCTCCCTTTTCTATGGATAATTTCTACCTGGTGATAACAGTCATTCTGAAATAGCTTTATAGTTTAGATGCATGATAGGGAATTAAAGATGTTTTCTAATAGAAGAACAAGCATGAATAAAAAGGGGAAATGCAACCTAGGAGTATTGACAAAAATATGAACCAGTATAAACTTTTGATTTCTATTCAAATATAGGCTCATATTTCATGTTTTTTGTGCTTTTTGGTGTGTGTGTGGATGAGGGGAAAGACTACTTTCAAATATCCCTACTGCCAGAAACAAACAATTTACAGCAAAATTCCAAATCTTTATTGAGATACTGCAAATAAAATCAGTGCATACATTTAAATTACATTAAATTAAAGTTTACTATCTTTCCCCCTGATTAGTACAGCATTATTATATTAAATGTGAATTTTCAAAAAACCTTTAATAATAAATTATATTTGTATATAAGCTGAAAGTAGCACTTAACTATATTCCAATGAATAACTTTATAAATTAGCTCTTAAATGTAAACCTTGGGCCTCTCAAACTGAAGGTATGTTTACCCACCATGCTAAAAAAAATTCCTGTGCTGTAATATTTACTTAGAATATTTAATCTAGGGGTTTTATGTAAAAAACACTCTTTTGCATCATGTTTACAGTACATCTCAGGCTGAAATTAACAATTAAATGCTAGCATTATCATAATAGAAGCAGTACTTGGAAAACAACTATTTCATCCACTGGTGCTCCTAGTTAAGTGGCATTTGCCCAAAGCCTCCTGAGGTGATAGTGCAATTTAAAACAATATAATGGATGCTTTAAAAACAACTTACCAGTTAAATGAGTGGTTTTACTGGCTAGATTCTGAGAAAGATTCAAACAATGCCATCACAGTTTTAACTGTCAAAGTTATACTTACATTAATAGGTAGTTTGGTCAGCACACAACTGACTTAAAACTTGTATGTACAAATTGGAAAATGTGTAAATACATTTAAAAATGCAGATGAAAGGTGAACTGCATATAAGCTGGTATTTATATTGCTGCAAAGTATTCCTGTGGTTATGTGTACATGCACACACACAAAATAAAAATATATATGTTTTTACTGGTGTAGCTTTACTAGAAACTACAAGCACATTTTGTTTAAAGTAAGTTCTGTTTAAACCAATTGGAAAGTAGATTTTAGGACTGAAGTACTGAACACAACAGGATTAACATAGGGAGTAAAAAAACTTGGGACAAAATGTTATGCTCTTCATAACTGAGCAAGGGCAAATAATTTGCTGAATTCAGACCACTATAGCTTATAGTTTTAAATACTGTATAGCAGTAGTGTGTATGGGTCAAATCACAAGTGTCGCACTCCACACTGTGGACTGACCATTTGGCTTTCATTTCCTAGGATTAAACAAATAGCAGCATTAACATTTAAATTAATGCTATATTCAAGTTCAGCAAGCGAAGAAGGTAAAGAAAGAGTGCTTTTAAAAAAATAAACACAAATAAGAAGATACTTAATATCTATTAAGTTTTTTCTCAGAACTTTTAAAAGGCACATTATTTTATGAATATTATAGCTTCTTGTGCTTGGGTAAAGTATAAAATTTAAGTTTGGACAAAGATTCAGTTTTAAAATCTTAACATGTTGTTAATGGCTTTAGGCAAGCATCTATTCCTACCCTCACTCTTCAAAAACAAACAGCCCTGACACAACTCTTCTATTCCTCCTCCATTTATCCCTCCTTCCCTCCTAATTGTTTTCAACATAGGATGAAAAAGACATGTTTGGGTTTGAAGAGATTTTTTTGGTTTTGCTTTTATATATCTATTTTACCTCACATGCTCGTTCTTATTGAGTAATAAGAAAATTACACCTGATTTAATTGTGACAAAGAGGTGATTAAGTAATACAGGCTCTTTTGCTCAACAAGCCCAGGATGTGTTACTGAATCCATGTTTAGAATTATTAGCCACATGCAAAACATAAAGGGCATTTCAGGAAATTGGAATTTTAGGTTGATGCTACTTGTTTTAAAAATATTTTTAAATATTTAGGTGATACAGGACGTTAAAAGTGCTGAAAATGTTTTTGTACATTACTCCCCCCCCTAACATTTAAAAGTCTATTTCCTATTTAAAATAAAAGTAAATAACATGAAACCCTAGAAGTACATCCTATGGAGTTCAATGCCACCTACTCCCAGGTAAGTGTGTATAGGATTGCAGCTTAAAACAAATAAAGTTATAAAATAGTAGAAAATTACATGTACCTTTAAAATATGTGGATTGATTTGTTATCTATATTGTATCTTTTAAAAAACTACCAATTTGAAATACAGAGTAATTCAATCTTTGCCTGTTTTCCTTTTCTAATAGGCATATTTCTATCTCTGGGTCTGAAAAAGCTGTGAATTCAAAAACATTTCCCCCTATCATCAGC
Organism: Podarcis pityusensis; assembly: GCF_964106645.2. NCBI lineage: Eukaryota > Metazoa > Chordata > Lepidosauria > Squamata > Lacertidae > Podarcis > Podarcis pityusensis. The sequence goes on along the minus strand of NC_138037.1, from coordinate 23,144,273 downwards.
CTTTACATCTATTCCTGAAAACACACCCTAACACCCCAACTTAAAAACCGTAACTTGAAAGTAAATCTCATTGATTTCAAACTTGCCTCAAGTAGTGTGCTTAGGAATAGGATGCAAAAGGTTTCCACATTCATATCATATGGATGTTAATGGCTTACTATGTGTGTAGTACATTGTCGAAAAGCCTTTCTCTTCCTATTTTGCATTTCAATGGTTCTTTCCAAATGCATTGTTTTACAAAACCACCAAGAGGCTATCTACATTTTGTCATCAAGTTCCCTGCAATGTTTTAAAATAGGATCATAGTCCCTCTTTCAGTCTATATATTTCAATTCCTTAAATGAAACTAAAGTTAGTACAATCAATTTAAAATAAAGTTTAATGTATTATTATAGTGCAATACAATTTACCCTGGGGTTTTTTGTGCCAAAATCAAAGTTTTATGTTGATCATTCTGTTAAGATACAGCATATATACTTTTAAAAAAGAGAGATTTGTTTAAAATGCATCCAAAGGTTTTGCAAAATACATTTCTAACATATACATTTTAGTTTGGGCAGTTCTTTTAGCATGATTTTCAGTTGACATTGCTTTACATTCTAGGAAGGGCCAAATTTTAAATGATACTGAATGTGAAAAATGAACTGTAGAACTATATGCAGCTTAATAGTGTTCAAAAGAAAAAATACGTCCAAAGCCTTTACAAACTGGAAGGAAACATAGGCTGCAATTTTATTACAATGTACTTTTCCAGAGTACTGTATCCCTTAGGTTTCTTGTCCATTGTATGCTTTGCTAAACAGCAGAACCTTGGTGCTACTTAATTCTGAAAGTTCCAAGTCCTCAGCATCCCTGACATTCACCCTCCCTTTGCTACCTTAAAGTCCAACTCCATCTGTCAGTGCACCTATCTGTATTTATTCAGTCTCCCACAATAGTTCCTAGTAGATGCAGACTGACTTGTTGAATAATGCTGCTTCAGTCACTCTGGGTCTACTTTGTAGTGAAGTGGTTGGTATCTATTTAGTTCTTTTGGTCTCCATTAAAAAAGAATAAATATGAGGAATGATTTATGTTTAAATAAAACATTTTATTTGGTCTCCATTAAAAGGCATATAGTGTGTATGGAAAATTTCCAGTGAAAAGGGCAATGAAGAAACAAGAATTAAATTAGTCTGTGAGGTAGCAACAAACTGTCTACAAACTAGAGTTCAATTTAGGCCACAGTTCTAATGCTGGGGTTAACAATATCACTGGGAATACTTTTTAGAACTTAGATATCATTTTCCTGAAATAAGCAAAAATAGCTTTGAAATACTCTTCACTCAGATCCACAACTCATTTAAAGCTGCAACCCTATCTACACTTTCAAGGAAGACCCATTTAATACAGTGAGGCTTACTCATGAGTAAATATGCATAGGAACAGGCTAATTTTTGAATCATTTAGGTGTATATGGGTCAATAGAGTTGATAGTGCAATCCTATATTTTTTTTCTTACAATAAGTCCCACTGTGTTCAGTAGGGCTTACTTCCAAGTAAGCATGTATGGTTTTAAAGTCTGAATTAGTTAAAACAGTAGTTTGGTTTGATAGGAACACAGTTATTAAAGTGGAATCTAATCCTTTAAATAATTTTATTTAAATAATAATGTAGCTTTCAGAACATAAGGAAATTAATAAATTACACAATATACTTCTAATTTCCATATCTTTGAAGGACTGAAAGATAATACACATGATTGAAAGGCAATACATGTTTTTGTACTTAGGCTCTAGGATTTTAAATATCACTCTCCATTCTACATATTTTTTTCTTTGCTATAGCAGGCACATGGAAATACAGGCACTTTGTGAAGCATTTTTGTATGGTATGTCAAAAGTTATTGCCTCAAAATGCTAAAACTGGACTTTGGGGGGATATTGCCATGCAGCATACAGATGAATATTTGGCAGATCACAAACACTCCAATGACCCTGTTATGTTAATCGAAGTGCTCAGCTATGCCTTCTGTAGGAAATGACACTCACCACTCCCTCTCCCTGTCCTTCCTCCTCTATCTAGAAAATTTCACTTCAGACTTTAAAGGACAGCAAAAACCGACCCAAGATATCCCTCTCATAAACTGCAGGCTCTGATATCCCAAAGGAGAATAGTTCTGCACATCTCCTCTCTCTTTAAACAGCAGCTCTTCACAAGCCCACATTTCTGCAGATGTGTTAAACTGTTCTTTATTTCACAACTTCTAAAACACACACACACTTAGGACAATACAGATGGTTTAATACTGTACACTTGATTTAAATTGTCTTCATGTGAGGCAATAATGCAGTCTTGCAAAATCATACAATTTTACCAGTCTATGCATAAAGTCACTTTAGCATGATAATAGGGAAAAATCAATGGTATTTTACTTGTAAGGCTTTCCCTTCACCTTCTCCTTCACAAAAGTAGCAGCCCTGGGGCTAGTGGAGGAGGAGAATTTTGCAAAGCTGCATTTAATCTCCTTTCAGTCTTAACAGTAGCCACAATTAGTTCCTTCTGCTACAGTTCTACCTGCTTATAGTGGATAATTGAAAAGCTTGGGATTCTGATAACCTGAACCATCTCGTTTTTTACTCTGCTTTTTGAAATATATAAAAGCAAACCCAACAATCATTGATCAAACTCTGGAAAACATGTCCTTTTAAATTAATCTAGATAACAAAAACATCTAAGTTTAGGGGGATGTGCATATTTCTAAAGGGATAAGGCAGCCTGTCTTTTCCCTGGTTGTGTTGTCTGCTCAATTCTAGTTTTAACAACAGCCATGCAGAAAGACCTCTGCATGCCTGGTACTAAAAGATATGGCGAGGCCAGGATGAAGGTAAGGAGAACATGAGCATTTCTGCAGGATTTGTGCAGTGGTCTCTAGGTTAGCCAAACAGAAAAGGGAAATGTATCAGTTCTGCCCTTGCAGCTAAAGTGATGCAAGAGAAACCGAATTCCAAAGGGATATAGCTATATTACCCGTGTTTTATAGCAACTAGGGTAATAGAGTTTGACTAAGTAGTATGTATGTCCACACAGAGAGATTAAGACGCTGTTTCTATAAAAACAAAGAATTCCAGAGAGTACTTGGGAAAGTTTGTCACCATAAAATAGTATTTTTAGATGCCACGGTGCCCATTGTCGTTGATAGACACGATATATATTGGAAATGCAGCACATTCAAACAAGTTAAGAGGGGGAATTTTGGAAGGATTAGCTAGCAATCCGAAATTGAGGCTGGGGACCCTTAAAGCAGGAAGGAAGTGCCCCTGAAAGGAATCCCTGTTCCAGGAGTTTGGGATCACCAGGGTGGGAGAGGAATCCCGCCGCATCAGCCAAGAACAGAGAAACGGAATTCAACATCCCTTGAAATGCAAAAGAAGAAGAGCCTGTTGCAGAAGAAATGCAGGTCGCATGTGTGCGTGCACACACCCCCCCCGCCCGCCATCCCAAACTGATCAAATTTCTAGGGCCAGGCTAGGTGATCGCAATCGTTTTTGTTTCACTCAGGCTTTTGACTCTGCCCAGCTGTTTCAGCTGCCTGGCCTCGTAAACACACGAGAGGATGCGGTGCGTGTGACGGAGCGAGGAGCGGGAAAGTATAAATCCCGCTGCTCCTCAAGGTGTCACAGCGGCCTGAGGGAAATCAAGAGAGACTGACGAAAAACACGCGCGCGGGCGGCGCTGGGATCCCTCGGGAACAGAAGAGTGTGTGATGCCATCGTTGTATGAGAAGTTAACACGTGTAAGAGAGGAGGCGCACGGCTCGGGCCGGGCCTAGTTTGGCACTCGCACCACACACAAGAGCACGAGTCCCTCAAGGCAGGAGGAGCCCGGCAGCGGGAGTGTATATTTGTCACTTGGCCCTCCGCCCCAGGGGACCCCCCCCACCTCGACCGCCCCCGTCACGCGCACGCTCTGACTGGGCACCCGCTCAAAAAAACAACGGTTGAGAGCCAGCAGGGCAGCGCGCGACGCCGAACTTCGCCCAGCGAGCTCGTGTTCTGCTGTCGGCCCATGAGCCACCGCGGGGGAAAAGGAGGAGGAAAAGCGAGAGAGCGAAGGCTGCTGCTGCTGCCGCGTCGCGGGGCCTTCGCCGAGGAGGCGTTGCAGTGCGCCTGCGTGCAGCAGGCCCCTGCTTCTGTTGCCTTTTTCGCGTTGCTGTCTCTCTCTCCCTCGCCTTCTCTCTCTCTCCGCCCCCCCCTCCCCAGTCCGAGCGGCTCGCAGGACTGTTGCCGCTGCCAGCAAGCCCTGAATTCCTTGCTGGAGATCTCCCAAGACGGACTGGGTACCTGCCCGGCCGAGCCGGCGCCCAGCGAGGAACTTGGAAGGAGCCCCTTATCCGCCGCTCGGCTGTTGCTGTTGCTGCTGCTGCCGCCGCCGCCGCTGCCACCAGCGGCCATGGGTCCCACGTCCCTGCTATGGAGGCGGTACTGGCGGCGGCGGTGGCTGAGCGACTGAAGGCGGAGTGCTGCGGGGCAAGAACTGAGGCGGCGGCGGCGGCGGCGGCGGCGGCCGGGGTCTCTCCGGTGCCGGGGGGTGTCGTGCTGACGGTGTTTTTAACCCTTAGATGGTCTCTAGCGAGCCGCTGTTGCTGCCTGTGTCACTGGAGGGTGAGTTCTCCAATAGTATGAAGGAGATGATCGGCGGCTGCTGCGTTTGCTCCGACGAGAGGGGCTGGGCCGAGAATCCGCTGGTTTACTGCGACGGGCATGGCTGCAATGTCGCAGTGCATCAAGGTGAGTGAGACGGGCCTGCTTCGGCCAACCTCTCTTGGGTGGTGGTGGGGTGGGGGGTAAAGACACAGAGAGAGAGAGGGCCGAGGGGCTGCTTTCGGAGGCGTCTCTTTTTCCTCCCCCCGCCCCCCGTATGTCTCTTCTCTGTCTCTCACACACGCGTCACAAGTCACCACTTTATGGAGTGCGCCATCCACGTCTTTCCCCTCCTTGCTTGCAGGAGTGGGTCGCCTTCCCCCCTTCCCCCTGCCTCCTGTTAACTCTGTTGCTGGCTGTGTTCGTGGATGCTTAAAACTCAAGGAGGCGGGCCCGTTTTAGGAATAGGGAGATGGTGGACCCCCCTCCGAAGATGCTGAGGGCGGCCGGGCATGTGCTTTTGGAGGGGGGTGGCCAGCAAAGGTGTGCTATCCTTGTGAACGAGTAAGTTGCGTGTGTCGCCCTAGTCGTTACTTCCTCATCCTGTGTGAGTGCCTGCCCTTCCTTCCTCCGCCCTTAGTAGTGAAAGTAGGCAGGAAGGGAAAGGTAAAGAGAAGTATCAAAACACTTCGACGTGAGCTTAAAAGAGTATGGGCAACGTGCGCTTTTTTGCTTTTAGCAAAATTGCCCCTGCCTGCTAAGTCGGTATCCCTTTGCACTTTTTTGGCACGTCCTCGAAAAGTCTTGCTCCTCCTCCTGTCTCCTAAACTTAGGTAAGAAGCCAGAAAACGTGTTTGTCAAAGGGAGAGAGTTAGCTGTCATGTGACTGCCCCTTTCCTCCCGACTGCCTCTGCCGGAGCGTCCTTTGGCTGGATGGTGTCTGCTGGATGAGGAGACTTCCTGTTTGTGGTAGGAGAGTGTTGGGGGAGGGGAGGAAAGGGGCACTGTGGACTGACTTATCCTTTGATGGTAGATTTGTTTGGATTAGTGGAGGAAGAGCAGTTGGCTGGTGCCCAGCTGAGTGGCTGTGTTGCTGTTTTGCTTGCTATAATGAGCACAGTGTGTCTCTGCTTGTCTCTGATGATCTGTATGAGTTTCCTTTACGTCTGGAATATGTTACTGTTGCGGTCGTAACTTAGAGTATGCAAGTACATACATGATAGTACAAAAGATCCAGCTGATCCAGATTGTTTTTTAATCCTATTTGTGAGAGGTGGCTGCAGGGCTACATAGTTTGTGACTAGTCAGAAGGAGCATTGGAGAATGGAATAAACTGTCATTCCTTCATGTGAACTTGTCTATCATGAAAATCTTCAGGAATTCTCTCCCACCCGAAGGGTGACACCTTGGAACTAATCTTTTTATGTTTCCAGTGTGCATGCATGTACTTTTTCTAGAATTTCACGTCTGGGCTTACTATTATTTGTTACAGCAAATGCCAAATCTTTAGAATTGCAACTATGCACCTATGTGTTTGATTCAGTGCATTGAAAAAGGGGTCAAGGTGTCTAGGTGAATAGATGCATGTGCTAGAGAAAGAGGAGGGATGGGACATTGTCCAAGTCAAGGGGCAATGTGAAACTTCAGCTCCCCTCTCATTTCACAAAAGCTTATGCGTGTTTAGAGGTATGAGATTTCATGTGAGCAACCAGGAAATGGGCCGCAGATGGTGACCTATTACAAAGTGGTGCAGATGTGCCCCATCCCCTTTCAGCATGACTATTGGATTGCAGAAAAACCTTAGTTTACATGCACCCTACAGTATATTGTATGTGGAATCCTCTGTACTCTGTAAACTGAAATTGATATCTATATTTATAGTAAGTCTCAGTTTTTAATGAAAGTGAGAGACTGTGGCATCTGTGCTCTTATTCAGTTTCCCACACATGCAGCTAACCCAGCTTTTTCTTCTGTTGATGTGGTTATGAGTTTGCAAAATCTTTAAGACATAGTTTGAGAATGGGAAATAGGAAGTAAGTAAGAAATTGAAAGTGAATAGGGAGACTTATAGGAGGAGTTACAGTACAAAAGTACTCATGTGAGACTAATATTGATTAGTGTCTTTGTTTTGCTTTTAAATCACAGTTGCACTCTAGGTGTGTAATTTGATTCTGAAAAAGCACCAGAAAGCTTGATCCTGTGCATGTTTTCTCAGAGTAAATCCCATTTAGTTCAGTGGGGTTTACTCCCAAGTAAATGCACATATAATTTACATTAACTGAAAAATAGCTGCAAATGTCTGTTTTGTTATATCATTGTTTGGGTCTGCACTAGGGTCCTCAAAGTTATTTGCAATAAGGCTTGGCTCTCTCTATGGAAATTAAATTAAATACTATGACTATACTGTAGGGAAATCAAAGTACTATTTCCTTTGTATTTCAGGAAAGCTTTACTTGGGAAAACTTCACTCCCAAACTTCTATTATTAATTTCATGTGTACCAATAAACCTGTTGGAGGGAGCTAGGCACCCGTGGAGAAGAAACAGCTTAGGGCCCCCCCTCTTCCTGTAGTAGCTGCTATTTCCCCAGGGGACCTAGAAGCAAGGTGACTGTGCAGCAGGACAGTAGCGAGGAACAGCTGTCATTCCTTTAGTGCTCCAATCTTCAGTGACAGCATGTTAAGTAAAGGAATCTGAAATTGTAGAGCTGTAGAGCTGTAGAAATAATGTGAGATGACACCTTAAAAAGGGAAACCAGAGCAATCTTCACCTGAATAGTTATTCCATTTGAATTGGTTCTCCTTGTGGGGCATGTACTTACACATGCAAAGTATGTGAACAGTACAGAAATAAGTATCCCCTTCCTCTAAAGTAACTAACCCTCTTTGTTTATGTGATGGCAGCCTAGGACACGGAGACTAAGCATGGCATCTGATGGTGTCCTAACACTGAGGAGTAAATGGAGTAGGACACAAACATTTTCTTCTAGATAAGGAAAGGAGAGGAGTGCTAGCATGGAAATTTGCTTTAAGATAGCCAGTTACTTTTGCACAACTTATGTTTTAAGAGAGACCCTGTATTTTCTTTTTTGTTCTGGTTAGAGGCATCATGAGGTTTATTCCATCTTTTTGGACATGCTGACAACACCATTTCCCAAAATTTCTGAAATCACTTTGGCTAATTAGGTGATAGAAATATTTGGCTCTGTTTTGGAAAACATTCCGAATACACCCAAGATTTTTATTAATTCAGATGCAGGAGCCACTGCAGTTGTGGTTGGTTGGGAGCTTCAGCCTACACTGCAAAGTGTATCTTAAGGCCCCATCTCATGCATACATATCTGGAAATAAACCCAGTTTAATCCATGCAATCTAACTTCCAAGTAAATACACATAAGATCATACTGTGTGCTGTATAACTCAAGCTATCCAGAGATATAGTGCTGATCTGATGCACTAATGAATTCTCAAGTAGACTTCTATACGATCCGCTGTTCCAACTTAGTTTTGTTACATGCTCTCTGCTTGCGCACATATTCAGGGTATTTAGCTTTATGATGCAGTTGAATTCTGGACTATATAAAGCCCTGGGCTAGTTGATCTGTTTGCACAGTGGTCTCTGCAATATTAATTCCTAAGCTCAGTCATGCCTGTGACACATGGATTTAGAGAGACTTGCACATATGTAGCATTTCATCATAAATCATGTGAGGGCAAATTGTTGAGGCTTAAGAGCAAGCATAAAAGGTATAAGCAGCATTGGCAAATGTTGATGGAAGGCAGTTTTGAGTACGTATACCTGTTTTGAGATCCATAATTTCTTATTTTAATTGTGTAAAGCTCCATGTGCATTGATGGTGCTATATAAATAAATGTCAATAATAATAATAATAATAATAATAATAATATGTACTTGAGTATAGATTTGACTTCTTAAGTTTCATTAATCAGGATGGGACTGCACAGGTGTGCAGGGTCTTCACATTGCCTGAGTAGATAGACATGATAAGGACTGTAAAATGTTTTAATTTCCTTGTTCTCTGGAGCAGTACATGGGTGTTTTCTATTGTATTTCTCTCACTTGTCCCCTCCTGCTACTTCTGCAGTCTTTCTTGGAATCTGAAATAGCTCATCTGCCTCTTGGGCCATTTAAGACCAGAAGAGACTGTCCCTGGCACACTTCCCAAAATGGGGAAAATTACACTTTTGGCCTAAATGCCCATGGGAATGAGTACAGAGTGCTGCAGTTGGTGAGCACTTTGTTGTAGGGATGGGTGTTTTCATTGGGTTTACACCTGATAAGCTTGTTGCTGCAGAATTAGAGCTCTGGATGGATATGCAGAGTCTACAAACAGCAGGTTTTGAGGAGCCATGGAATGAGAGCCAGACAAGAGAGGGATCAGGAACCGTGAAAAAAGTCTAAGGCACAAAGCATAAAGAGGAACCAGACCTCAGGAGTCAGAAGAGAGACAGTGCAGTCAGTTTATACCATACATGCAAAAGAAGAACCAACATCACAACTGATAGTAGCCAAGGTCACAGCTGGGTAGATTATTCAGAAGGACTGGGAGCAGGAACTGTGGAAAGAGTAAAAGGCATAACAGGAGGCAGGTCACAAAGGATGGCAGGCTGAGAAGCACAAACAGGAGCTTAGGTATGCAAGGTCAAATGGATTATTTAACTTTAGACTTCAGATTTGGGTCTAATTGGGGGAGGCTTTATCTCCAGCAAAGTGTGAAACTAGAGAAGAGCAGGCACATAAGGGTGAACGCCTTCAAGTGCCAGTGATTCAGTGGCCACATTTAACATATAATTGTAAGCTAAAAACCTTGGCTTATACACCATACTGTGTAGGAGGTTTATGCTAGTGCATGGAGGCTGATTGCTGTCAGTTTCTTCTTTTGCATGAGCAAGGAAACAAACTAGGAAGGGTTAACTTAGCATTACTTCCAAATGTGGGATCGTGGGTTGTTTCTCCCTAACAAGCCTGGTCTGTAAACCTTGAACCAAACTTAAGTCAATTTTAAGCCAAGGTTTAACGATCCTGGGTTTGGATATAATGCTAACTATATAGTAATAGTAGTAGTAGTAATAATAATAATAATAATAATAATAATAATAATAATAATAATTAATAATTTATTATTTATACCCCGCCTATCTGGCTGGGTTTCCCCAGCCACTCTGGGCGGCTTCCAACTGAATATTAAAACAATACAGCATTAGACATTAAAAACTTCCCTAAAGAGGGCTGCCTTCAGTTGTCTTTTAAAAGTAAAATAGTTGTTTATTGCCTTGACATCTCCTTTTCTGAGGTTTTGCACTCGCAGGAAGCATGGAGTGAAACAGAAGTAACTGGGCACATACAACATGGGTTGTTTAGCCACAGTTCTTGGCTTATTGTTATGTGTGAGTGCAGCCGTTGTTAAACAAGAATTCATGTTCAAGATGAGACTGCATCTTTGGGCTAATGTGCTTTCTTCTGTGATAATGCTGCACATATCCTCTGTTGTGGTATATTAGATAACAAGAGTACTGATTAGAAATGGACATACTTTTGAGTGTAAAAATGACTCTCCTTAAGTTTTTGGATAGCATTTTTATAGTGACACCTACATGTTGCTGTTAAATTTGGTAGTCTGCTCTGCAAGGCTGTTTTTATACAATGTTTTTATTTGTAACAAAAAATGCAATTTGTGTAATTGGAAACAATGGTAGTTCTGTTTTGCTTTCAATAGGATGTGGATTGCACCCAGAATTGTGCAAGTGTCGGTTATAAACTCATTTGGCTGTAAATGCCTTTTGAAATTAGTAGAATTTTCTTTCTTTACCATACTTGACTGAATCTGGTCTCTTTGGTGTGTGTATGTTGTGTGTGTCTGCATGCACATTTAGACCACAAGATTTGATACTATAGGAAACAGCCAGCCTTGGTTCAAGAAGCTCTGTAGGTTTGTCTTAGTCCACTTGTTTCTCCCCTGCATTTATTATGGGCAAAAAAAGAGAGACACTTAACTTTCCCCCTTTTGACAGAAGTTAACAAATTCTGTAGGCATATTAGGTCCCTGTAGAGGGATAGTAAAGGTAAAAGGACTCCTGACCATTAGGTCCAGTTGTGACCAACTCTGGGGTTGCGGCGCTCATCTCGCTTTATTGGCTGAGGGAGCCGGCGTACAGCTTCTGGGTCATGTGGCCAGCATGACTAAGCCGCTTCTGGCGAACCAGAGCAGCACACGGAAATGCCTTTTACCTTCCCGCTGGAGCGGTACCTATTTATCTACTTGAACTTTGACATGCTTTCGAACTGCTAGGTTGGCAGGAGCAGGGACTGAGCAACAGGAGCTCACCCTGTCGCGGGGATTCGAACCATCGACCTTCTGATCAGCAAGTCCTAGGCTCTGTGGTTTAACCCACAGTGCCACCCGTGTCCCTTCTAGAGTGGATAATGCTTGCTAAATTAGAGGCAAGCATTGTTAGAAGCTAGGATAGAAAAGCTAGGAGCCAAATGGCTTCTGAGACCTGGGTTTTGGGTGCCAAAACAGAATGTCGGGGGTGGGGGTTGGCCACACTTTTTATTTATTATTTTGATAAGCATAAGAGACATAGTGTTAATATCACATTTTTAGCAGGAAATTGTTAATACATGTTTAATTTGGTGTTGAAATACAAATATTGGTACTTCAGTTTTCCAAACACTACTCTTTATTGTTAAACTTCTTAAGGAGTTAAGGATTGTCTATCCTTAACATATACTTCAAGGCTTCAAAGCACATACATTTCAGTAATCCTTGAGTGTCAGCCAGGCGCAAAAAATGGCACCTAGACTTTCTGAGGTGCTCGCAAATGGAGAATCAGTATGTGCAAAATGTGCCTGGTGCCCTGCTAATTTCGAACTCTGCAGGCAAGTAGGTGGGATACACCTTATAAAAACAGATTTTGGCATAGGAATAACTAAAAGGGGTTTGCTTTATGATTACAAGCTAGACCTGTCTTTTGTGAAGAAGCTATCCCATTCTATACTGACGTCTTTCCTAAGCTTGGCGAGCTAAATTTCAGTTTTGTAGTGTACCTGTTGCCCCTTCACCTCATGATTTGACATTTTCCTTGTGTGGTAAGCATAGAAGCATAGCTTCAGTTTTAGTAGACATTTGTCTGCAGCATTTTTAAAAGGTCTGTATCACTGAGTCAATATGAAGTGGTTTAGGGTCCCTGCTTTAACTGGTGCAGACTTGCACAGGCCCTGTCATTACCCAGGTAAGCTTACAATACAGTGGTATGTCTGGTTGCGAACGGGATCCGTCCTGGAGGCCTGTTCGCAACCTGAAAAGAACGCAACCCGCGAGCGGAGAAACCTGGAAGTAACCCTTTCCGGTACTTCTGGGTTGCCATGGGACACATGGGACACAACCTGAAAACGCGCAACCTGAAGCAAACGTAACATGAGGTATGACTGTACTACTGAGGCACCAAATTTTAGCTTGGGTTCTTCTGAATCCAATGCACAACCCTAAAATAACCAGTGATTTTTAGACAGATGGAATAAAATTTATTTACCCATTGACCAAGGGCTCCCACAACATCCTCTCTTCCACCTCTCCCCCTGTTGAGGTTAGACTTGAAAGAAACATTCTATGGTAGCCAGTAGAATACATTATGGTGGGTGCTTGGTTGAAATGTATGTGTGGTGCCCGCAACAGTTTCTCCAGTTTGCAAATGTACTCTCAGAATGACCCTTGCACTTACCTATGTGTGTATTGCAGAACTTATTTTTCTGTATAATATACGTATTTTTAATATGATTATTTGGCTCTTTTCTCCCAAAATAGCATGCTATGGAATTGTACAAGTACCTACTGGACCTTGGTTTTGTAGAAAATGTGAATCTCAGGAAAGAGCAGCTAGAGTGGTAAGTTTGAATTGGTGTGTCATACTTGGGTGCATGTTTTAATCTAGTTCTTATCTTGGTAGCATTGCTCAAAATGTATTATTCTTAGCAGGGGGTGAAGCTTTCTCATTCTCAGGTTAACAGTGGGCATATATCTGCTGGAAGCCATAGAAATTCATTTTTTTTTTCTTCTTTGCCTGGATTTTTTCATGTTCTAGTTTTAATATGGAAGTACTGAGAGAACCAGGCAGGATTTTCAGTGCTGCTTAGAGACTAACAATTGCAGAAATACTGTACTGCATGCTTCATAGTTGTGTTTCCCACCACCATGACCTTTTTCTGGTGAGGGGAAAGGATGGCAGAGGATCTTGTGAGGGAATGCTAACCTTCATTTTCTTCCCCATTGACTCCCTGCAACAAGGGGGGGGGGGGGAGAGAAGGAAGCCAGACACAAACACTGTGCCACCAGAAGTGTGGTACTCTGCTATCTTGATAAATGTTTTACTCTCTGATTTTTGGACACCCACTACCCCACTGTGAGAATACACTGTAAACCAAAGAGAGATAAATCAGGTTGGCTCTGTAGTCTGCCTGCAACTCTCTGGCTTCAACACACGAACTTCTTTGGGGTATTATTAATTCCAGTTTTGGAGGATACTTTTGCAAGTACTGATAAATCTTTCTTATAATTCTGTATTGGCAATGAAGTAAAAAAGAAGTATCTATGGAGAACTGAAGTTCTGGATTTTGATATAACTGGATTTTGATATAAATTACTTAATAAATATAAACGACATAACCCTCCTGCTACTTTCAAATGTATTGAATTTAATATTGGTTGTTTGATCTCAGCTTCATAATGCTAGTGTGGAGGTAACCAACTTTAATTTGAATTCTGGATATGGTTAGTATTGTACTAAACGTCACAGTCTCAACACAAAGTGTTGCAATAATGGTTGGTATTGATTCTTTTAGGCCATAACATTATGTGGCTCATGCAGAACAGATCTGTCTTGTGGGTTTAGATACAACAGTGTTGCTCTTAGCACTATCACTTGGAGCAGTGTGTGTATGCAGAAGCACACATGGTTGTCTTATTTGTGTTGTTGTTCCTGTAAATACAGAACTTAAAGGCTCTGGAGGTTTGGCTTGTCTGTAATTTAGAAATTGAGCTCCAGAAATGGCCATTCTCATAAGTAGCTTCAGATGAATAGAAACCATGGGTGTGAAATGTTGGATACTGAGCTGTGATTTAAGACATAGATATCTGTTAGAGAGAGGTTTTTTAACTGAAGGAAAGCATCTATATTTATGAGAAAGGAGACAAATACGAAATGGGTCAACTACAGAAAATATTTGAACGGTACCTTATTTCTTGTTTTAATAACTGTTTGCCTTCCTGCAGAGATGCGAATTATGCCCTCATAAGGATGGTGCTTTGAAGAGGACTGATAATGGGGGTAAGTCTTTTACCTTTTCAAAAAAAACTCTGTAGTAATTTAAAGATTTTGTTCCTTTTTCTGCGGTTCAGTTGCATAAACTGATAAAATTGGAACATAGCTTGTGTGGTTAAGATTTTTGGAGCTCCACGTATAAATATTCTGTTATTCTAAAGAGCTCTGAAACTTAGGTATTTCAGGGTTTGTATATTTAATAATTTAGGTGCTCATCACTGTAAAATGTATTTATTCTTGCAGCATGTATATGAGAAATCTTATCTTCCTCTTACACATGGAGAATGAGAGCACTGCATCATGCTAGAGGGCTGTATATAAATTGTAGACTTTAATTTTATGCAAAAATAATTCAGTGTAAGTGAACAGTGAAGGTTATTTAATTCCTTCGGTGGCTATGGTTTGCTAACTCAAGTGGCACACTTAATATGACAAGCAACTACTTGATGATACCACCTGACTTTAAAATGGTGTTTCCTTCTCCCCAAGCCAGCATGGCTAACGATCAGGGTTGGCAAAATTTGTAGTCCAGCAACATCCACACAGCACACACTAGCTTGCCCAACCTTCACCCATCCATTATGGAGGGAGCACATGGAGAAGGGCTCCTGAAGAAGGTCTTTAAACTGTGGCTAGGCTCATGTAGAAGAAGAGATGTATCCATGACCCACACCATTTAGGGGGCTGGGCTGAGGAAATATAAGTGCTGGTCATCAGCACTTTGAATTAGACTTTGGAGCCAATGCAGGTTGTTTGTATTAAAACACGTGGAAACTTATCTGTGCTTATATTTTTTCATTTTTATGAATGCTTAATTTGGGTTTCCGTGGTGATTACTTTCCTTTTCCATGGTTCCATGGTAAAGTTTTATTTTATAGACCCATCTCTTTTTGAGACTTGTTGAGGTGGCTTACAAAAAGCAAAAATAGGATAAAAGATAAAAACATGGCACTAATACAAACATATTTAAACTCTCATTTTAACTTACAAGCCAGGTTTCTTGCTATAATGCTTTTTAGAGGGAATCAGTACCACATGATTTTTAAATTTTGGCTAAGAGCCCCCAAATGTGCTTATTAGAAGAAAGCAAAAGTCTGCATTGCTTACTTTAGCTTAGCTTTAATTTGCCTAATGATTCATTAGCATACTTTTCTTGAAATAGGACATGGATTATTATTGATGCAAAGCTATAACTCTTATTCTGTGTAGGAGTCTAGTGTAAGAGATGAAAATATGCATCAAGAAACAAGTTGGTCTTGCCTTCATGCTACTTTGTATGGAAAAGGAGCTCATATACTTCAAGAATTTTCAATTCAGCCTTGTAGTCTCTGCTGTTGTATTACCACTATAAATAAGGTGTTAACTTCCATGAACTTGTGGTTACTGACATGGAATATGTGTATCGATTAGGGTACTGTCTTAGTGGGTAGAGGGTGCTGTTTGGGGGATGCAACTACTCCATTGTCATGGACAGTTGACTTTCTGGGAGTATCTGTCAAGTCTTGCAGAGGTGGCAGTCCAATAAGGATTGTTCTCATCTGAAGGTTGATGAATCTAGTTGGTTTCCAAACTGCATTTTTGGTGCACTTGGCAGACTGTCCTGTCAAAGCTCTAGCTCAAGGGTGGATAACTACTTAGCGCAATAGGCCACATCTTTATCTTCCCCCGACCCCTGGGGCCCAACTTTGATGGGGGGTGGGCCACAACATGTCAGTTATCTTATGTCAGTTGACTGATAGGTGGGGATTCCTGTGGCAGTGCAGGGAGCGGTCTGCTTCCTGTGCTCATTCCCTGCAGGGAATCTGCTGGCAAAGCAAATCCCAGCAAGACTGAGTTTCTTGCTATCCAGTTGGTGAGCAGAGGGTGTAGTCCTGCTGCCTACAGGATTCACAGTACTCAGCAGGATTTTACCCTGTCCCCTATCCATCAGCTGAAGTTACCCAGTGACACTGGCTGGTGGACAGGTGGGTATGTTTGGGGGCAAATAGCTTCATGGGTTAATTTTGCCCCTTGGCAGACCAAGATTGGTTCTCCACCACCCACTGGAACCGACTTGAGTATTGGACATGATGGCTGTAGAACAGGAGTAGCCAGTGCACCTCCAGATGTTGGCAGACTCCAACTCCCATCAGGCCTGGTCAGACTTGCTCTAGATATTCAAGGCAAATTAGAACAATGAAAGAACTGGATGATGAGGTGCAGAAAGGCGTAGGAAAGGTCAAGTTAGGTTCAGCTGAACACAGATTCTTTGGTGAAGTCTGTGAAGAAATCCTATTTTCACCACTGTTTTATCTGCACAGTGCCATCCACTGGAGCTTTTTCAAGTCATAAAAGTCCTGTTACAACACGACTAGCTCAATTTTTACTTTTAGATAGTTGATGAAATCCTCCCTGCTTCAGGCTTTGAGGGGAGGGAGTGAAGTCTTAAAAAAAGGGCACACACACTTAAATGTTTCTGGAACCTGCCAGATAGGTTCCCCACCCCCTTGTATTATGTTTCTGTATTTTAAATTGGTACTGTTCTTATATTTATGATATGGTATTAGCCAGCCCGAGGGATCCAAGGAACCATGTTTGGCAGCACACCAATTTAAAAATAAATATAAATGAGCTGCCGAACATTAAATTGCTATCTATGCAAAAATATCAGCCTCCTACTATCAACAATCTGAAGGATATGCTATAAAAATAATAAAGCCTTTAAAACTATTTTCAAAAGTTGCTTCTGGATAATGCTTGCCTAAAATGAAGATTACTTTCAACTTAATGGTAGGGTTTGCATGGTATTTATTAGGAGTAGGCTTTGCCAGGAAAATCATGTTTTTTCTTGCCCTGGGAAAAGCTATTTTTCTCATATTTTAAGACATTATAAAAATTGTTTCATTATTACAATATTATGTTTCAAGCTGTGTTTATGACATGTAGCTTATTTAGCGTTGAACGAGGAAATTGTCATAGACCATGTTATATTTTTAGTTTTGTATTCTGTTAACAGAATTTATACTACATTAAAAACAGAATAGCATGTAAAAGAACGAAAATAATAATAATTTGGGATCAGATCTTAACTAAAGTTCTGCTGGTGGGGACAACCTGTGGGTGGAGTTCATTTGGTAGGAAGCTCCCACTAGGATTTGGGGGGGGGGAGTGGCATTTTCTTCCATTCCCCCTTCTTCCATTGTGGTTTGCACCATTTGGTGACATTCTGGAGCATCATGAGAAAGGGGTTGCTGGGGAAGGAGAGGGTAGCGGAAAATGTTACCCTGCCCTGCAGCCTGGCAGCATTTTCTGAATTCCTATTCCTGCTGCAAACAGAAAGAGCTATTCCATTCATAATCTCAGAATAACAATAGTAGAAGAACAAAAGTTCAAATTTTGAGGCATTAAGTAAAGATAAAGACAAAAGGTTCAGTGGGCAGAGGGACCTGGAAGAAGCTACACATAAGACTACATCTTGGTGGTCCTGTTGGAACTCCACTTGAAACTGACAATATCACTAACTGTTGCTATACCAAGCTTTCATCATGTCCACTTACCGTAAATTGCCCCGTCACATTGTTGCATTATACAGTTGTTTCTCCTTCTGCATCAGTTTCTTGTCTAATAGCATCTTACTCTTTTTAAGAAGCTGGATACTTTTTGTTTGTGTATTAGATTCACTAATTTAAATTCCAGTTGCTTGCTGTAGCTGGCAACGTATATCTTGCAAGATTTCCACAGAGGTCTTAATCACTGCATAAACAACTGACCTTATGTTTTGCTTGTACTACTACTCCTAAATTGCACATCTTTGATCTCCAGCTAGATGCCCTGGAGTAAGAATGAACACCAGAGACACTTATTTTTTAAAGCTCAGTATCTCTGCAAAAACATTTGGGTGTTGTTGTTTGTGTGTGTGTGTGTGTGTGTGTGTGTGTGCTTTAAATAAATCAATAAGAGACTTAAAAAGCTGTGAGGGAGTTGGTTCTTTTAAACTGATACAAAGCATCCAGTATTTGCAATCTTTCTTGTTTTACGGTTTTCTTTGGAAGCCTGCACTGTACACAACAAAGCTTTGCTTTTTAGTTCAGCATATTTAGAACCAGTTATTGGATTGAAATCTGTTCCAACTGGATGCTGATCAGGAATGTTGTGCATCAGCATTCTTTGTCAGCTTTATAACAGGATTTCTGGAAGGCAGCTGCTTGGTTGAAAGCCAACTAACAATGCTATAGTGTCGTCATTTTTTTAAGGGTTAGAGTGGGGATCTCCTAAGCTTGTAAGGAATGTCACATGCCAGCTTTTGAGTCAGCAGCTTTCTCCCTCTGAATTTCATTAAGGCTCTGCAAGTTAAAAGAAAAAGCACTAATGCAAACTTAAGTTACCAAAGTGCTGTCACCGACTACTGCTAATATATTGTATTAAGTACTTATATCTGCTTGTAGCCGGATTCTGATATAAATTACTTAATAAATATAAACAACATAACCCTTCCGCTACTTTGAAATGTGAGATTTTAATATTGAACTCAGCTTCATAATGCTAATGTTGAGATACCCAACTTTAATTTGATTGTTGAATCATCTGTTTTCAAACTTGGACTGATTTGCGGCTGTTCTTTCTTGATTGAAGCTGAGAGTAGGGCATGTTCGACACCACCTAAGTACTGGTGTGTTGTATAGTAAGCAATAAATAAAAAGAATACTAAAGATGGTCTGATAAAACAAATTAGTAGGTCTTCTAAAAGCAAATAGTTTTTGTTAAATTATTTTCATTCATTGTAGAGAGAAGGGCGTTCAATATTGAGATAAGTTCTGTTTCCAGGAATTCGGAAGGTAGCTTCTTGTGAAGTTGGCACCTTCCATGTATTCCAAGTCATCTATCTGTTTGTATAGGAAGACACTGTGGTGCTCTTCAGGAGCTGCATAAAGGGAAGGATGCAGAGGGCCTTCTCGGTAGTCGTGCCCTGTGGAATGCCTTCCTGTCAGATGTCAAGGAAATAAACAACTATCTGACTTTTAGGAGATGTCTGAAGGTGTAGGGAGTTTTTATGTTTGATGTTTTACTGTGCTTAGTGTTTTAATTTGTTGGAAGCCACCCAGAGTGGCTGGGGGAATCCAGTCAGATGGGTGGCATATTATTAATAACAATAATAAATAAACAATGAGAGAGAGGGAGTGAGAAACCAAAAACCAACATAGCAGAAATGCACTCTGGTCTTGCCTTTCATTTTCCAATATTTGGTGATTGCCTTAAGGGTGCTCCTTTTGTTTTATGGACAAGATACCCTCCTGTTCTAGACATTCCTCTTGTTTCTGTTATCCATCTCAGGCATACCATGAGCAGTGTTCGAAACTCCCATTGCTCTAGGCGCATTTTGTGACAGGGAATTTCATTAGTGCAAGAAGTTTCTGAGCTCTGGGTGCAGTACTGTGCCTAAGATTTCAGATTAAAACTGCAGAGTGGAAGGAAAGGAGGACCTTTTTCTGTCTCCCCACTTCCAGCTACTCTCTGAAGACTGGAGAAGAGATTCTCTGAAGAATATTAGGGGGGTGGGCAGGGGAACGACTAGACCATGTGAAAAATGAACATAATATTTTAGCATTAGTTCATTCATTTTCAGCTTTGTATTCTTGTTATAAAAAAAGTTCACCTAGACATTCCTTTGTTGCACCTATAACCTAGGTTTAAGGTGCCATCTAGCTCCTGGCTTTCATATCTCAGTTTCTAACACTGACCATGAGAGAAGCAACACCAAACTCCAAAAGTTCTCCCAAACCAAAGAGTAACTTTGATCAGCCCCAACCTGGGAATAAACCTTTCCTCTTGACTCAAGGCTCCTTAGTTTCTTAACACTTGCAGATATGTGGTGAAGGGCCATGTTGTAGGTGGGTTCTGCAAACAGTGAGAGAAAGTTATTCCCCCTTCAAGCATACCCAGAGACCATTCTCTTATCTTCCCTTGCTCAGGCAACCCAAGAAAAAAATGCAACACTATTCCAAGGCTATCCAATACTTTCTGGAGAGAAGAGTAATAGACTCCGAGCTAGTGCCAGAGGGATAATTACTTCTTTAAGGTGAATTATGTTTTTGTCAGTATATTGAAGAAATCAGAAAACCTCAGAAAGATTGTCGATCTACACGCTTTGGCATGGAGATGGGTTGCACTATTTCTGCGCGCCTGTATTAAGATTTCATCGCATGAATAAATTTTATAGAGGACTAACTAACTGCCTTGTTGACTTTGCAATTGTTCCTTCTGAACTTCAGTTGTTCTGTCTTCAGCTCCTTCTTCCTGTCCTTGGTCCTAGTTACCAATAAGACTTACCTGAAGATGGTAGAGTACAAGTTTTATTCCTGTTTGTAAGACTACCTGGTTGTGTCTTTAACATGTGCAGACTACTGTACAGAAGCCCTAGAGGCACATGTTTTTGATCACTCTTTCTGGAAGCCAACTGTTTTTCTTTTCGAGGGGGGAAAATACGTTATCTCTGATAAAAGGAGATTTAACTCTTAGCAAGACTGTTGGAGATGATGGGTTTTAATTTCAGCTGACTTTCTTGGGCCTATCTACATGTCTGAGCTCTTCAGACATTCCTTCTAATCTTCAAGATCAAATTGCATCAAGATTGAACCCACATATCTGAATACCCAGGAACTCAAAAGTCAATATCCCAGTGGACTGTGGTAGAAAGGTGTACATATCAAAGACTTACTCATATATTCAGATGTAACCATTGCCAGCCTACCTATGTGAGAAGCTCACTTCAAATAATTCTTCATCTAGGAGCTGTGGTCACACTGTAAGACATCTTGTAGCATCAGCTTCCTAGAGTTCTGAGTGGTCTGTCTGACTCTCAGAACCTTTGCTCTCATGTTGGACAGAACAAATGTCTCTTTCCAAACCAACAAATACATGCAAAAAAGCTTATTGGAACCTGTGTCCTACCTATGGAGAGCCCTTGAATGCCTTCTGTTGAGTGAAGCAGGACTCTTCCAACAGCCAAGTATCTGAGAGGCATCTACAATGCTTGGATGGTAGTTGAGCAGGCAGCAAATAGACCAGTTGGAACGATCTCTAACTCTGGAGGTTCCTTCTGAACAGTTATGTTTGGGTTCCAGTTGTTGACTTACATGTCTGCTGAAGAAGCAAACTAGGGACCAAATGTGGGTGCAGACATGAATTATGAAAAAGCAGACCATGCCTTTCAAATGTATTCTTAGTCCTTTTGTTTTCTGTAATCCCTATGACAATTAGAACGATTAGATGCTACTTTGGTTATTTCTAGGTGGCCAAGATGTTCTTGGTGGCTCTTGATGGAGGTTCTGTGAACACTTCCTGCAGAGGTGCACCGGCTGTGCAAGGAAGGGCTCTTATCAGCCCCAGCTATTATGGTTGCCACCATGAAGATGGAAAGGCAGGCCTTAGGCCTTACTAGCTATCAGGATGTCACCCAGTGTGACTTCCATTCTTATGGCATCATTTAAGCTATAAATTATCCTAGCATATAATACTTGGAAGGCCCTTGTCAACTGAACTGTTCAGAATTGTCTGCTGCTATCTTAGTGAGGGATATAGTTCTGTTTGCAAGATGACTGGATTATGGTCTTCAATCAGATACACTGAGCTTCAGTGTAATACAAATTCTCACCATATTTAGTGAGTTCCTCAAGCAACATATGTATTCTGAGGGTGCAAACTGCCCACTGTAAGTGCATAGTAGTGTTAGAACTTAATGCTGTTGCCTATTCAGTACCCAAGGTTTTCTAACACATAAGAATATTGGATAATTCTTATCTGGTGCAAATGTGCTAAAATTTTGAGAGGGGTGGGAAGTAATATCCTTATCTTGCTCAGTTTAGAGGACATTTCTGTCTCCAAAGAGATCCCAGCTGCTTTCAACATTCCCTGAAAAAGCAAGTGTTATGTCATGGGGTTTGTATCTAAGGGTTTGGAAGAAAGGAAATCTGAAAAATGATTAGCTCATGAAAAAAAGCTGTTTGAATGGAGCAGTGTGCATAAACAATATTAGCCAGGAACGCAGCAGGTCACTTTCTAGGACCCTGAACAGAAGAACACGTTATTTCTAGTGGCAGAAAGCAGATGGGATGCATTAGTTCCAACGTCTGTTATAAAAGGTTATGAGTTCCTGTGGAAAGGGGAACTGAAAAATGAACACCAGTGGCTTTCTGGGACCCCAAAGAAAGCTATAGCCCTAACTTCCACTTTAGTATAATCTGCTCTACATAAATCAGTGTTTCAGTTTGCCATAACCTCATGTGGGCAGCTAGCTACTTGAAATGCAGCAAAATTAATTTCCCAGCAGTTTTTTGGTTGTTAGGAGCACAAAGACATTGTTTCCAGCAGATAGCAACAGAAATAACTAAAGCCAAAGTGGTATTTCAGTGTAACTTCATGTATCAATTCTGGGCTGTTTTTCCCTCCTCCTATTAACAGCACACCAACCAGAATACATTTATCATTTAAGGCTGTATCTCAAGAGTATGGAGACTTTTTCAGCCTGAGGGTCAGGTCACATTATCTTATGGAAAACCCTCTGGATGTTGCATTCCAGTACTGGGTGGGGCAAGAGGGAATACTGGGTGAAGCAGTAGATGCAACTCTTACTAGAGATATAATTTTTTTTGGAAATTCTGAACCCACAGGAGAATATTTTTTCCTGTTTTTTTTAGGGGTGTGGAAATTTGTGGGCAATTTAAAAAAATTCAACAACTTTTTAAAGCCGTTTTTACAGGTCATATGTCAGTTTGTTGCTTTAGGAACATAACATGTATTTTGTATAATATGGTTTGCCATTAGATTATCATGTTTGGTATATTAAAATACAATTTATTTGGTCCATTGCAAATTGAATTTACATTTTTAATTCATTTCATTTTTTGTTACAAGTGGAGCTCCAAGCTGCTGAACTGTAAGGAGTCTAGCATCCCTTTCGTTTTGTCAGTTTATGAGAATGGGGGAAAAAACAATAAAAACAGGAGAAACCATTTTGATTATAGTAAAAATAAGAAAACTATATATTTGACTAAGTCCTACTCAGAGTAGACCCATTAAAATTGAGGGACCTATGTTAGTCATGTCTCTTACTAACTTCCAGCAGGTCTATCTAAGTAGGACTAGCATTGAATACCACTCTGTCTCCTTCTGTTCTCCATAACGTCAAGCAGACATAATGCACTCATTGCCATAAAAAGAGCTGTGAGGGGGTGGGGAAGGGGCAGAGGGAAGGCAGAGCCAAGACTCAATGAATACTTCATGAAATTTAATCAATCTCATTTTCTGAGCTATCTCAATCCATTTATGCTTCTTCATATTTGTCATCATATTTATTATGGACTTCTAAATATCAAAGGTTTGCCTGGATAGAAACAAATTTTATCTACCCTGTCACATCTTTCAATTTTCCCATTTTTGGAGAGGGAAAAAGGCTTCGGGGGGGGGGAACAGCACTAAATGTTGTACACGTGATTGGCACTTGTGTGTTTAGTTTTCCTGTGTTAAATATTACGGAGGGAGGACTGATTGGCACTTTGATGTGGGGATAAGTGTGTGTGTGTGTGTGGGAAATTTAATTCATTGCTCCTGTCATGGTTCCAATACAGGTAGGACTTGCCCAGTGGTTACCATTTTGCTTCAGAGGAAAGCTGTAAAGATTTTGAAAGACAACAAAGTAAACGAGGGCCAGTCACATGCACAGTGGCATGTTTGACCTTGAGAGTATATTATCCTTGTCCCTTGTGCACACATTCTCTCTTGCGGAATTTGGTGTGTGTGTCATAACATTTTTGCATGCCGGAATAGGTTGATTCAGACTTTTGGCAAGGGGTGTTTGTTGCGTATATACCAGTGCATAGTATGTATGCTGTAAACATCACAATTCATTTCTGTTTTGCAGATATTTATAAATAGTTCTGGAGCAGGTTCCAGAGAGCTGCAGACAATCAAATATTTCTCCGTTCATGGCCCCAAATGTTTGCAAACCTGTTTCAGCTTTACGTAATATTTGCTATAAAAAAATTCCTTCCTGTAGCACCTTAAAGACCAACTAAGTTAGTTCTTGGTATAAGCTTTCGTGTGCATGCACACGAAAGCTTATACCAAGAACTAACTTAGTTGGTCTTTAAGGTGCTACAGGAAGGAATTTTTTTATTTCAACTATGGCAGACCAACACGGCTACCCATCTGTAATATTTGCTGTTTGCAGCATTGCCATGTAAAACATGATCTATTACCTCATGCATGGTTTGAAACAACTGAGTATACACGAAATAAGTGGAGCTGAGCCTTATAACATTGTATGAAGATTAGATAAGTTGTATATGTGATATTTCTAACAGGTACTTTGTGTACCCCTGTGATATTTTTTCCTTCTTCATGTTTGGACGTTAACACAGATATAGAGTGTGTGTGAAGATTGGGACCTAATTTCTTGTGGAAGGCTGCAATTACGTTTTGAACATTCCTGCTATTCTGCTGCTTTTCATATTGGGAAATTGGTGTATCAAACTGTCTGGGAATTCTCTGTATAAAGTAATCCAGGACAGAATATGGGCAGCTCTTGAATAGCAAAGTAATTTTCAAGCTGAGCTATTTATGCAATGAAACAGTAGCAGACATGGTTAAATTGTTTTCTTTGGCAAGCACAAATTGGTGACTCTCTTGGGAACCACAGAGAACCTGAAATTAGGCAGGCTCTTATCTGGGTCAAGAATCCTTGGAAATTGAAAAGAAAAAACTGTCAGAAAAAAATACCCTACTGGTCTATGAAATACTATCAAAAGCTACTGAAAGAAAGCTAAAAATATATGCTGCTTTATGTTGAAATACCATTCTAGGATACCACACAGGAAGATATAAAAGTAATAGTGTCAGGTCTTAGATGTAAGCAACAAGAAAAGAAGCAAAAAATTCATTCTTTCTTATGGAAAGGTGTGAAGAGAAACCATTATAGTTTAATTATCTGCATATTTTCTTCCCAATTTCAAGCATGTAGGCCCGTTAATTTCAGTGTGAATTAAGAACTAGGTACAATCTAAAAGTGTTTTGTTTCTACTTTTGCAAAATCATTATTTATATTAGTTGTTTACAGCTCTTTGAAAATATGTAATCTTATCTTTATATGCTGTGATGTGCTAGGGAATGTGTTAGATACTTACATTGTGTTTAAATAATTGAAAATATATGTAACATATGAAATGTTCTTTTTTATAGTTGAAATTATTCTATTTGTATTGTCAGAAGGCATTAAGAATAAAATGTAATTAACTTTTTATAGGTTGGGCTCATGTGGTTTGTGCTCTGTACATTCCCGAGGTGCAATTTGCAAATGTTTCTACAATGGAACCTATCGTGTTGCAGTCTGTTCCTCATGATCGCTATAATAAGGTATAATTCTACTATGACTTATTTTCTTGATATAATTTCGTATTTGAAAAATATGCTATATATTTCACATCTCATTAAAAACAAACAAGCATATTTTGCTTTGAAGGGCTTGTATTTCTTTAAAGAACATTTTGTATGAAAGAAAATGAATAAAATTATTTATGTCTTACTGAAGTTTATAGCATGAGGCAATATCTACTTAGATATCTAATGTTTTTCATCATCAACTGATCAAATAGGTTTATGACATTTCCTGTTTTATTAGTAATCACTATATTTAGCAGCAGATTACTGTTGATCAGTTTCTTGATACGGTTCTTATCAAAAGCTAATTGAGAGTAGAATTGAATTTTTCAACCGTTATTGTTGTTGTTGTTGTTCTCTCCCTTTCTTCTTATAGCGCCATGTTCACAGTTCTTGTTCTCTTGCTTTAGGGAAGCATCTGTAGTTAAACATTGTTTTGCCATTGAGAAAGTGAATGAAATATCAGCAGGAGCTCCCCACCCACTCATGTTCTTTACACATAATAGACCAGTGTAGAAATTCAGTTGGAACGTGTGTTGTGAGATTTAGATTATGCTGACTCACAAGTTAAGTACAGGCGACTCCCCACTTATGCGGAGGTTACATTCTGGTCCCCCGCACACATAATTGAAATTGGCTAAAGAAGGGAGCACCCTCTAAAAAACCCTTTAAATGCCCTTTCTGTAGCTCTCTCTTCAATCCATACCAAAATTACTGTATCCAAAAATATCTACAGCTATAATTGAAGTTCTGGGGCTGGCAGGAGGCTGGAGGACTTTCACGAAAGTAGCAGCTGCTGCTGTGCTACCCTGCACATGCAGCTGTTAGGTGGGGAGGCTGAGCAGTGTAAACAAAGCCCCACTACGCCTCTTCAGGGTCTCCTCCGCCCTCACTGACGTCCTTTTCATGTTCCCGGGAGGTTCTCCTTGCGAGCCATGAGGACACTCCACCTCTCTTGCCATTTCCAGGTGAATTGAATTATTTAATTATTTTCTGGTACTGCGTGTATGTGAGGTTACACAGCAGTCAGTCATATGTAAGTGGGGGACACCTGTATTATTGGAGTTGTACATGCATAGAGCCCAGTAGACAAAACCAGAGTGTACTGATTATGAGATTATGGTCCTGTGGGTAAACCGCTCAGAGGTTTTATTACAGTCAAGCAGTATATAGGTTTTGGTAATCTACATACGGCTTAATAATGGATATATATATGATACCCAGCATGCAATATCATTGAGATTTTGGAGCAGGGGGGAAGGGTGGCAGAATAAGCCAGCATGATCCCTTCCACGTGTTTT
The DNA here is from genome assembly GCF_964106645.2 of Podarcis pityusensis. Lineage (NCBI taxonomy): Eukaryota > Metazoa > Chordata > Lepidosauria > Squamata > Lacertidae > Podarcis > Podarcis pityusensis. The sequence continues at coordinate 23,117,604 of NC_138037.1, read as the reverse complement.
CTTGAATGTTGGCTGGGGATTAATACAGTGTTCATGGAAGATGTGCCATAGTCATCTGTATGTACTCTATCTTTAACTCTTTATCCAGCTTCCCATTTTCAATTGGGGGACCAACGTATGGGGTTAGGGACAGATGGATGCAGTAGGGACATTGTTAGATGCACAGCATGGGGAGGACTTCCAGAAATGTGAGTCCTGTTCCCTCTGTTACCATTCACCAGTTAACCCGATCTGCTGTTTTGTCTTAATTTTATTTTTTAACTTAACTTATAGTTCTTTTTAACTTTGTCAGATGTCAAGCACAGTATTACAGAGCTACAATTAAGGCTACAGAAAATGTCATCCCACATAGGCCAGTTTAAAGAACTAGTTTATGATACTAGTTTCATAAACTGGGCATTGGGGATGCAATTCAACTTTATATTTCTTGAATGGCAGAATTACAGGCTGTATGGAAAAATGTTCTTGAAACTGAAAGGGGTTTCAAAATTAGTTTGACATCAAGAGTTTGTTATACAGTGGTGCCTCGCAAGACGAAATTAATTCGTTCCGCGAGTTTTTTCGTCTAGCGAATTTTTCATCTTGCGAAGCACGAAATCCCATAGGAATGCATTGAAATTCAATTAATGCGTTCCTATGGTCAAAAAAAGTCCAAACAAAGCCAAATTTGGTACAACAAGAGTTTATTAAGTGCTCTTTAAAGTCACACATACTGTAAAGAGCATTTCAAAAATTGAAGGAACAATAAATTAAGTTTCTAAACATGACAGAAAAACATTTAAAAATCAACAAAGTGTACAGTACATTTTCTAAGACTCTGGGGGACAACTTGAAGAAGGTTCCTCTTCCACTCTTTGCTTCTTGCTGAAGAACCCCCTCCTCAACTGTTCCCCCAGCCACCCACCACACAGAAATTCAAATCCAGAATTTTTTTTAAAAAAACAGCAGAGTGGCCCAATGGTCACAGAAAATCATAAAAATTCAGAAAAAAACCACACAAGCTTCCAGATTCTTGCAAACCCCTCCTCAACTGTTCCCCCAGCCACCCACCACACAGAAATTCAAATCCAGAATTTTTTTTAAAAAAACAGCAGAGTGGCCCAATGGTCACAGAAAATCATAAAAATGCAGGAAAAAAACACACAAGCTTCCAGATTCTTGCAAACCCCTCCCCAACACCAAGTCCTTGAATTCCAAACACCCCAACCCAAAATCCAAACCCCCCCCAAAAAGTTTTAAAAGTTTAAAAGAAGTTTTGGAAAAGCTTCAAAAATCACCAAAGTCTTCAAAAACCTCAAAAAAGGCTACCACACCGCGTTCTATGAGTTGCTCCTCGAAGTCAAGTCACAACTGTATTAACGGTGTTAAGAAAAAGGAAACAAACTTGCAAGACGTTTTCATTTTTCGTCTTGCGAAGCAGCTCAAAAAACGGAAAACCCTTTCGTCTAGCGAGTTTTTCGTCTTGCGAGGCATTCGTCTTGCGGGGCACCACTGTACATAGAAAAGCCATTTTAGTTGAGTTAGTGCAAGTTAACTTGCATTTTCAGACTTTTACTATCTTTTCTAGACATAGTTTTGTTTCTGTGGTTTCTCAACAATTCACCACCATTTATTTTTTCAGTTTTTGTTATGCTGTCAGTGACTACATTTCATTACATTTTTTTCATTCTCATTCATTAAAAAATATTGTGGTACATTCTGTCTGCACACCATATCTTTGCTGTAAGTGTGTTTTAGTCATGAAATACATTAAAATCATGTTGTTGTTGTTGTTGTTGTTATTTTAAAGTCCTTGCTCATCACAATTTGCTCAACATGTAGCTGGTGTTTTATAACATGTTCATCCTAATCCAGTGACAGAGTTTCTTCAATAGAAGAAGAATTAGTTGCTCTGTGTGTGGTTGTAATGCTCACGTAGTTGGCACTGGAACTTGATGTTGTAAAAGCTGAACATGTGATCAGTACGATCCAGTCAGGCATGTTTAGTCTACTACACATCTCTGGATTGGGTTGATGCAGTTGATCAAGAGATCATAAAGACACATGATTTTATCATATTTGTAGAAAACCATTTTGCAATGTGAACTGATATTTGAAAAACAGTTGTCTATGTGTTTGACTAAGGCCTACTCAGAGTAGACCCATTAATATGTATATTTTAGGGCATTTTATAACACTGATTCATATTGTATGTAAATTTGGAAAGGATATGCTTATATGTGTTTATATGCAACTATGGTGTTCCCCTTAATGTGTGAGAGACTCACTTTTGTCCATATGTATGCTCTGTAGCGAGGGATGCGGGTGGCTCTGTGGGTTAAACCACAGAGCCTAGGACTTGCCAATCAGAAGGTCGGTGGTTTGAATCCCCACGATGGGGTGAGCTCCCGTTGCTCGGTCCCAGTTCCTGCCCATCTAGCAGTTCGAAAGCACGTCAAAGTGCAAGTAGATAAATAGGTACCGCTCAGGCGGGAAGGTAAATGGCATTTCCATGCGCTGCTCTGGTTCTCCAGAAGCAGCTTAGTCCTGCTGGCCACATGACCCGGAAGCTGTACACTGGCTCCCTCGGCCAATAAAGCGAGATGAGCGCCGCAACCCCAGAGTCGGCCATGACTGGGCCTAATGGTCAGGGGTCCCTTTACCTTTACTTAATCATTGCTGAAAACAGTAGGCTGCTCAACACTGGGTCTGTAGAGTAGAAACGTGGTGGGACTTGTGTGCCCTCTTTCACATCTAAAACAAAGATGAATGTCAGATACATATGGGCAAATATCTGCATGAGATTTCTATAGTAAACTTGTCGGGTAGAATACAGACTCTTACATGAAGAAAGTTGTTCGATGGATTTGTGTTTACTAATAAGATAGAGATGAGTATATGAGCATTATGTGATGTAAGGTAGAACAGGAGCCTGTCATTAGAGGAAGCAAATAATAGTTTGATATGGGTTAGAATAAGAGTTCAAAATGTTTTTGAGAGAACTTGATAGACTGTAATAAGCCAGTATCAATGTTCATTATCTTGTGGAAAGTGACTGGTTACATTAAACATTTCATGTCATGAAATTGTAATGAGATGATTAAATGAGATTGTATGTTGCTAAGGGCACCAGTATTTGAACAATGCTTTCAAAGAATCTATTAATACATTTGTAAGCAGCCTTTGAAAGTTCCACCCTACAGTCAATACAGTTGTACCTTGGTAGTCGAACGCCTTAGTTGTCCAACAAATTGGCTCCCGGTCGTCGCAAACCCGGAAGTGAGTGTTCCAGTTTGCATACATTTTTGGGAAGCTGAATGTCCAGTGTGGCTTCCTCAGCTTCCAATTGGCTACAGGAAGCTCCTGCAGCCAATCGGAAGTGGTACCTTGGTTTTTTAACCATTTCGGGAGTTGAACGGACTCTCAGAATGGATTAAATTTGAGAACCAAGGTACAACTGTACAGGAGTACCACAAGTAAGACACCAACTCCTTTCAGCAGACAACCCTTGCTGTCCCCAAACATTAAGCTTGTTGAATTTTCAGCTGAAGAGCTAGAGGCATTGCAAGAGTTAAAATATTTGTTTTGATTAGAATTGTACTGTATTTAATAAGTACTAGGAATGCCCAGCTATGCATCCTGTGAGACTGAGATTATTTTAAGACTATAACAATTTTCTGTGAATATTAGAAATCTTGTTTGAAAATTAGGTTTATTGTGAATCTCCTTCCTGGTGAAGGAATTACTGAATCTGTCTAGAAGAGTGCATTTTTATGAAATCCTCTGGCAGCCATAAAACAGCCCCCATTATAGCTTTGTGATTGCTGATATGCATTTCTGGGTTTCAATTCTGCAGGGTAGCCATTGATACAAAAGAGTTAATGCCAGCAGCCCAAGGAAAATTGAGATAATCTTACTTCACAAGAATGTTGTCTTAGAAGTATTTTGTTAGACCTGCAAAAGCAACAGGTTTTATTGAAAAATATTAAAATGTTAGCTTTGCATATTTTAAACAGAACTCCTTTGTGTTTGTGCATCTGGGTATGTGTGTTGTATGCTGCTGGCCCCACTGGAGGTCTTCCACATTGCTACAGCGAATTTAATTAAAATAATCAGAAAATCTTAATGATACAATGATCTGAAGAAATGTAAATTATAGGGCACTTATCATGTAGCAAAGTTATTCCAGGTTTCTTAGTACAGTACTGTTATTTACTGCATCTGAGGCCTGATGTCAGTCATTGATTGCCATGCAGGAACACTTTCCCATAATGCCTTTCCTTGCCATTAACATGATATGAAGCCTCAGTAAACTCATTCTGAGTCTTCATAACCAAGGAGCTTTATTTGGCAGAACCAACCTCCAGGGTAGTGTATTAATGTGGAGACATACCATATGATAAAGAAGTAGGTTGTATTCACCCAAGGGTGGTCTGTGCATGAGGCGAAGCGAAGTCATTTGCCTTGGGTGGATCTGATTCTCTTCCCTCCCCCTCTTCGCCCCCACCGTTGTACTGCTGCCAGCACTTTCCATGCTGTTCGATCCAGTGCAGTTCCCCTTGCCACTGTGTCCTCGCCATTGCTGTGGTGTTGTGGTGGCAGCACAGCCACAGTTGTGGTGATGGGTTGGGCGGCAGTGACAGTGGAGGGAGGGAGGGGGTAGGGCACCAGATCTGCAGGGGGCAGGCATCAGGGGTGTAGGCAAAATGTCTTGGGCCAGCCCTGTATTTACCAATGCTATACATAATCCAGGGACTAAACTAGGCCAACATGGTGTGGTGGTTAAGAGCGGTGGACTCGTAATCTGGGGAACCGGGTTCACGTCTCCGCTCCTCCACATGCAGCTGCTGGGTGACCTTGGGCTAGTCGCACTTCTCTGAAGTCTCTCAGCCTCACTCACCTCACAGAGTGTTTGTTGTGGGGGAGGAGGGGAAAGGAGATTGTTAGCCGCTTTGAGACTCCTTAGGGTAGTGATAAAGCGGGATATCAAATCCAAACTCTTCTAGGCTTTATTTCACCCTGGTTAGAAAATTAGTTTGGCACCCTCCTATACATAGAGAGACTAGGAGCCTCAATGGCGTCCCTCTGGAGGCTTCACCTGGGGCAAAAAACCTGGGTAGCCCCCCCCCCCGTAGTTACAGCTCTGCATCTTGGTAGCATCGGAAACAGCTAATCACATAAAGCATTCTGCATAACATAACATCTGAAGAAGTGTGCATGCACACGAAAACTCATGCCAATAAAAAACTTAGTTGGTCTCTAAGGTGCTAATGGAAGGAATTTTTTTGACTACGACAGACCAACATGGCTACCTGCCTGTAACTATGCATAACATACAGTCTGTTTTGGAATATTGGAGTGTGACTTCAATTAGGTCTGAGAACTGAAGCACTGTTCAGTCTTGCCTTTGCTTTGTATTTGCTATAGTTGGACAAAGGAGTATTACTCTTACTTTTGCTGCTGAGTTTGAGCCCATTTAAAGATAATAGTGTTCTTACTACTGTCTTATTTCCCCAATAGACATGTTATATATGTGATGAGCAAGGCAGAGAAAGTAAAGCAGCCACTGGCGCTTGCATGACTTGTAACAAGCATGGATGCCGCCAAGCTTTCCATGTAACATGGTAAGTAAGCAATTCCCACTTGTGTGCATTCCTGGTTTCCTCTCTCCAAGTTATATTGTTTTATTGCCCTGGTAGATGTGGCTCCATAGTGGCATGATTCCATTTAAAATAATCACTTGTTCTAGCATGGTTGTAGTAAGTACATTTCACTTAACCATTATTTCTATAACTCATTGTACAATTTGTGCTGCGGTGGTGCAGAGAAAAGGCTTGATGTCCTCCCTTACTCACAAACAGCAGTAACCTTAAGACATTTTTCTGATTAGATTTTTAAGTGCATGTTTACACACTCGGCCAAAAGATTATCTTTTATCTAAATAAGAACCTGTTTTAGGGAGCAGTTCTGTGTGTCCCGGGAGGGAGGCTGAGAGGTTGTAGGATGCTGTGGAGAGGGAGGTCTGTGAGCACAGGCCTCCCTAGTATGGTGGCATAAGTTCTGTTGCTGTCATTCTACTACCAGCAGTGTTCTGAGGATGGTAGAGAAACAGGGTCTTCTGGGACATATTGGGAAAGGCATTGATCCCAGACCCCATTGTTGTCCAGACTTGCCGACAGAAAGGGAGAAAAACTACTTCCCCTTTCATTACTTATTTCTCTTCCCATTAGTGTCAATGGGAGGGGGGAAATTTAGAAGGCTGAAAGGAGGGGAGTGGAACCTGTGCCTCCCAGCTCCTGACTTCCACCTTGACCAGCCCAAGCTGGGAGAGCTTAGGAAGTGGCATTCTCTCTACCATAGATCCCTCCCCCTGACAACTTTGGGATTCCTCCCCTAAATATTTTGTGGAGCACTTACATTTTCCATCTTCAGTATCTGATTTCTTCCTCTCTTTTTCTTCTTCTCAGTGCACAGTTTGCAGGACTTCTTTGTGAAGAAGAAGGAAATGGTGCAGATAACGTACAGTATTGTGGCTACTGTAAATACCATTTCAGTAAGCTGGTAAGAATCTGTTGAATTTAGTGTTTCAAATGTTGCATTTTACTAATAACATGTACACTTAACAATTGGCCACTAACAAGGTGTTGCTTTTACTAAATAGTGACTAAAGTGTAATCTTGTGGTCATTTCTAAATATTTAGTGAATGACAATTTTGACTTTCCAGTTTTATTTCATAGTGAGTTTAATCTTTGTTATGGGGATAGCCTGAGGAACACCCACATTTTAATACTAGATGTGTACCTTGCCTTATAAAGAAAAAGCTTCCTAACTAAATCAGACAGTCATCCAGTCCATAGTTCTTGCAGCAGTGCCGCCCCCCATCCCAGATATCTCTGGGAAGCCCCAAATCAGAACATGATGGTAATAGCCATGCACTGATCTCTGTCCCCTATGGATAGTAAGGTTCCTTTTTAGCTATCATAATAATAGCAACTAAGCTGGCTTCCTGATTCTCTTGCTCTTATTTAAACTAATATTTTTTAAAAATATAAATTCTTTTTTTTTCTGGCTTGTTTTATGTACATTTGGTTTGTCAGAGCACTTCACTATGTTTCAATTCAGGCAAGCCCTGCAATTTTTGAAAGAAAAATTATTGACTTTTATAGCATTCTTTATTATTTGCATTGCTTATGTGCCACCCTAAAACAAAAACTATCTGCACGGCTTTGAACATAAAAATACACATTACAATAAAAGTACAATAAAAACAGCAATAAAATCAGAACAGTCAATTGAAAAAGAGAGCAAATAAATAAATTCACAATTTAAAACATTGGAATAAAAGTTCACTGAATTAAATAATATTCAAAACACAATGTTCAAAGGCCTGGGAAAATTAGAAGGCCTTTCAGGTGGGGAGGAAAAACCTACCAGAGGAGGTGTGAGTCAGACCTCTCTAGAAACTGAATTCAACAAGTGCAAAGGACCTTTTATTGATACTGCTATTTAACTACCCTTGCATCTTTTCAGATTTATTGGTGCCTTTTTTCACCTGTTGTAGCTATTATTAAAGAAGTTTAAAATAATTTCCAAGCTTCTTGAAGTGATTTGGCTCTCCCAACTATGTATGTTTTAGCTTACTTTTACCTAATAATAATCATAATATTAATGTTAATTCCCCATTTTATAGTTTAATATGACTGAGGGAATTTGTGGTCATTTTTTCATATTCACTATATTTAAGCATGATTGTATTGTGTTCATTGTTTGCATCTTCTGTCAGATCCTATTCACCTTTTGGGATTAAATACATAGATTTTCTTTTTGGTGAGTTCCATGATTGACCATCCCATCTGGAGTCATTTATTGTCTCTAGAAAACTTGTGCCTATTGTGATACGATTCACCCACCCCCTGAGAAATTTCATGGAGTCTCCTGTTATAATATTTCCAACCTTAGCTGCATCCCTGACAACCTTTTTGTAATTTAGCCTATTTTACAAGCCTAAATGGGAGTAAGTCTAACTGAATTCAGTGAGACTTGCTTCTGAACTGACATGCATAGGATTTATGCTGTCAGTCACTATTAGAGCAATAGCCGTATGTTATTATTTTTACTTGGATTTTGGGGATAAACTTTATGTTCGAAGTTTTCTAATTTATTCAGTTAACTAATGCCATTTCTTTAAAAAATTTATGTGAGGATAATCACATGCTGTTGACTTTTCAATATTCTCCTAGGTTTCTGATGCTGCAAATATAGCTATATTCTCTTCCAATTCTGAGCTTCCTAATTTATATATTTTGTCCTTCTCCTAAAATTATTTTTCTGTGTAGGATTTCAAGTGACATTTGAGTATTTCTGAACAGCTCCCATTAGTTTCTGTGCTTGTTGTCAGTTTCTCTTCTATCTGTACTCTGAGGGTGTAGATTAAGGCTCCAGATTGTTCCATTGCTGCTACATCTCTCTACCTGCATGACACCTGACATCAGGTGTGGGCAGGTGGGCATGGTTTGGGGGAAAGTGCCTTGTGGGCCAAATTTGGTCCCATGTTGGGGCTGATTTGGCCTGAAGGCCGCTGCTTCCCCACCCTGATATAGAATAACAGCTGCAAGTGATCCTGAAACAGATACTCCTCAGCACCTGCAGGTTGTTCACCAAAAGTTGGGCTTTACAACCTATGATTATGTTGTAAAGGTTACAACCTAAATCATAGGTTACAGGGAACCAGACAGAGGGCCTTCTCGGTAGTGGCGCCCATCCTGTGGAACACCCTCCCTTCAGATGTGAAGGAAATAAGCAGCTATCCTATCTTTAAAAGACATCTGAAGGCAGCCCTGTTCAGGGAAGTTTTTAATATTTAATGCTGTACTGTTTTTAACATTTGATTGGGAGCCGCCCAGAGTGGCTGGGGAAACTCAGCCAGATGGTATAAATAATAAATTATTATTATTATTATTATTATTATTATTATTATTATTATTTAAATGCTAGATTCAGATTCCTTTGGGATTCAAGATAAGCAAGTGTTGTCAATGCAGAATGTGATCCAGAGATGTGGAATTAATCTGATCTAACTTATTCATAAGCTATATATACTTAAGAGCTGACTAGTGAGGATTCTGCTGTGTATGCAGGTTTTCCCCACTCTAGCATATTAAAGTGTTAGACCTGAATTTGGTATTTCTCAGATCTCACAGGCAATGGACCCCCAGTAAGATGCCTGATATTTATCCTTGCTCAGTCCCTCCCCTTCCCAGGACACACTTAAGTTCTGCAAAAGTTTCCTTTCCTTTCCCTTCTGATCTTCACTTGCTGCTACTGTAAACCCTCCTGACTTCCCACTTTCTTTTCCTGGATTTTTCCATGCTTTGCTATGTGGATTTAGTCATCTTGCTTGCATTTCATCATTTTGCACATAGATATCTTCATGTCTTCTGGATTGGAATGGCAGCTCAGAATAGCTTGCCTCCCTGTAGCGCTAGTATCAGCAGGAGGACTGTTTATTCTGCTATCAGTAAATGCTAGAAACAACTATAACTGGAATTGCCTTGGCTACTTGGCTTTACTTGAACACTAGTACTAGGGATTAGGATTTTATTCTGTTCTTTTCTCCTCCCTGACAGCCTTAATATTTTATAAGGATCTCTGATCAAAGTGGAGTTAAGGTTTCAAATTCCACATAAGCAGGAATAACTCCACTTATTCAGTTGTTTGCATTTGACTACTGTACTTGCATTGATAGAAAATAAGTTTATCTATGTAAAATGAGTACTGATGTTAATATCTCACAGTTTACTAATGAATGGCACAGCCAAGACTCTATAAACCTGCATGTCTGAGATCATGCAGTGGAGCTGACAGTATGGCTTCTGATGTAATATGTGCATTTTTAAATGTTTTGTCTATAGTAAGGGGATTGGACCCTTTCTGTCCCCAGCCCACTCAGCAGTCAAATTTTGGATGTTTTGTTTGCATTTTTGTGTACACAGCCACAGCCTAAAATGTGCAACTTGTAAATTTCAGTTTTGTGGTATATAGGGCCGACTTGTGCTAGACTTTATGCACATAGACTCCTATGCAAACATGATATCTGATGAGCAGCTGCCATGCAGATCCAGGGGCATGAAAGTACAACCACCTATTCTCTTTGAGAATATAAGGAAAGCCCTGTTGGAT